>NW_027450021.1:0-27464 GCF_964194025.1 Convolutriloba macropyga
AATGAGTCAAAAAGGAATTAACAGAAACAAATGAGTTAATTCAACTCACAGATAAGCCAACACAAAAAGCGCAATAATCAAAACCAGCCCCAGAATGTAAAAAATTGTTGCTTTTTTAAAAAAATGCCATGTTCCGACAAATTTGTCGCTTATGCAGAGGGAAATCCTTGAACAATTTTTCAATCTGGACCGAAAATGGAGAAAAAATATCCAAAGTGAAACCATCTGAACAAAATCAAGTTTTTTTCAATTTACACTGCATTGGCGATGAATGATGATCAAAAAGCTTTATTAGGCAAACTCTTTGTTTAATGCAAGGATAACTTTGAAAAACACAGAATTGACTTTGGATATAATAGAGATTTTAAAATAAAACCGAATCCGAAAAAAATTATCCCAATTTTTGAACTAGGCCCACCGACGAGTGTTCATCTGAGAAACCAATTGCCGGTAGAATTAGCATTAACGCATTATTATGGGTTAAAAACAACTTGGTCTCAACCAAAAGATTGTAGCCCTCCTTCATCGCGCAATGAAAAACTCAGGAAGACTTGGACTAATAACTGAGTTGAAAAGAGTCGATCACTTGCTGAAAAACGATTATCCGAATACAATTTTTCCCATGAATTGCTAGCTGAACAATGTATGATAAATGTTTTAGGCAGAAAAGTTGTGTTACCTCATAACCATACAGGTAAAACAAAATTAGGCAACAAAAGAACAATTTGTTGCCTCTAAAAACATTTTTTTGTAAAACCTCAAAACTTTTTACGCCTTTTCAAATAATTTTTTTCTGATTTAGCGCCACACGTAAATATTATCATAAAAAATTGTTTCTACTTCGCCAACCCTAACAGTACTCTCTTAAAGATTAATTTTTTTCGTAAATTTAGAGGAAGGAAACTTGTTTTTTCTTAGCAGTTTTTTTTTTCTTTTATGTGAGCTCAACTCCCAAATCGACTTGCAACTGTAGTTGATTAAAATAGTTTGGTCAGTTTAGCTTGTCTAGCCATAATTGATGTTATTGTATTCTGATGAGGCTGTTGTTTCGTCAAGTTCTGAGCCAAAACTTTCAGCTCCTTTTCTTAAGCTCTGGTTCGATCGATCAGCGGAGACAAGGATGGAAATCTTTTTAATTGCTGAATGGAAATCTCCAAGAGATCCAGCTAATTTTTCATTGTCATTTCTGTCATTTTGAACATGTTCAGTGCACACTGGCATTCGGCACTCATCAGCTTGGACATCTTGGTGTACTTTCAACACATATAAAATTGAAGGAACTTCTTCCAAAGTAAGTTAGAATAAGTTATTGTGTTTTTTGATCAATTTTCTGTAGTTCATCGTTAGCAGGAGAAATCTGATATAATTTTTACCAAATGGTTGATTTGTCAGAAAACAAAACGGTTGCAATACATTGAAACCAGGGTTTCGAGAAAAGTTTTTAAAATTTAAATTTCACTACCTCTAATTTTTTTAGAAAAAGTTTGAGTGACTTGATTTGGAGGGTCTGGCTGAATCGTATTTCGATTTATCTTTTTTAAGATTGTTAATTTTACTATCACACTCTTTTGCGACGTGTAGCATTTTTTTGCAATTTTCCCAACTTTTTGGGCATCTTACAACACTACCCATGTTTATGTCCTCTTTCAAAATGACCTATGAAAATACCCATCCGGACATTTTTTGGTGCTTAAAATACCCAGGCAGACCGAACAGGCCTATTATCCAGACTTTGGCTCGTCCAAATTTTTGGTGCGTTCATGTGCTTGTTCAAAAACCCTTATGAAAACCTTGACCTTGGTAAGCAGTTTTTTTTCACTGAACGGCATATTTTTAAATGAGGATTTGTATTCTCAAAACGCGCGCAAAACGCAAATAGAGAGTTATTTGTTCTTGAAATCTGAAGAAGAATAAAAATTATTATGGAAATTATTTTCATAATTTATTATTATGGAAATTAATTTCATGGAAATTAATTTCATAAAATTAAATTCATTGAGTCCCGCTATGCAATAACGCAGTAGTGCAAACGCGCGGCTCTGAAAATATCATATTATGTAAGGCAGAACTTTTTTGGCAGAAAAAATTAATCGGCGATGTATCGCCGCCTTGTTAGAACTTGTGAGAATCCTGTGAGAATTTGAAAGTGACTGATTCAATATCAGCTTTCTTAGTCTCATTTTCGTGTTCGCGTACATGACCTAGTTTTTAGTTTGCTTGCTTCTGATTCAATAATGCTTAACCCGAATCTAATTGTCTATAACAGTGACGGTTGCTTAAAATAGACAGATATTACTAATTTTGTCACATCATCTTCATTGCGCGTTGGATTTCATTTGGTTTTAAAAAGACAAACACTGTTTGTTGTTCATATTCCTTTGGCCACTTTAAACTTACCCCTCAATTAGTTCTGGCTGATAATCTGTTCATCAGTTGTTCATTTTTCCCTGATTGAACTGATAGTCGCTATATCATCAAGCGATATGATTCAATAGGACAACTAAAAGAGAAATTGAGTCACTTAAATTCTGCTTAATTAATTTAAATTTGTATTTTATATTTTTAGCCTCTCAAATCTTACAAAGAGAAGTCAATTGGGCGTACTGAATATAAAAGGCTCTAAAATTATCTGCTCAAGAGAGCAAGTCTTGCGTTACCTTTTTCAGATGAACTGGAAGTTGAAATTTTTTCTAGGAAAGAGCTGATTTTTTTTAGAAAACAAGGAAAAAACAAACAGCAATGAAGTATTATAAAATTTCTGCATTGTATGTTAGTAAGTATATCAACGAATATTATCCAATTAGGTGCTAGGAAAATTGGCCGACAGGGCGTTTAGCCGACAAGGAAAAAATGAGAAATTTAGCCGACAGTTTTACCATAATTGGTCATAATTTTTCTTTCAATTGGTCATAAAAGTCTCATTGGTCCATAAATCAGTAGTTCGGTTGTGATAGATTCATATCAAGTCCCACGGGCCGCTGAGGCATGGCCATGGCCCGCGAGGCATGGCCAGATGCGGTAAAATACGGTCCGACCACGGATAGACCTTCGTTAATTACACTAGTTGATGAAAAAATTGCGTTATATGTGTCCGCTTACGAAATAGTGTTTTAAATTGGCCAATCGCAGCTTCAGAATAAGTTTTGTTGTTCATTTTACTTAAATTGTCGGCTAAATTTCTCATTTTTTGGTTGTCGGCTAAACGCCCTGTCGGCCAATACGGCGGCCACCATCCAATTAGAATCGAGTAGGCGTTTAAAATAAGCATAAAATGCGTGCTAATATACTTAGAAAGTTCGGAAAAAGTTGGTTTAACCTAATTTCAATTAAATATAACCACGATATGTACGATTAAAGTGGTTTTCGGCTTAATATTTTTTAGGTTTTTTAAACAATTGTTGACCAACTGCGAACCAATTTTGAGGTCAATATCAACAGACAAAAAATCGGTAAAAGAGCATAAAAAAACTTTGCCGTCTAAACCACTGATTAATTTATATATACATATGTTAATAGATTGCTTATGTTACTGATTTGGATTCATGCTTGTTATCAAAAAGAAATTAAAACCGATTCCGACTACAGTTTTTACTGAGTTTACAGTATGCATTTTTCCAGGTACTGTGTACAACAACTACTGCAATTACCAAAAATATTGTCAATTTGCGCCTTATATTCCCTGTTATACTGCATATAGTTATAGTTTCTTTGTTGCAAACCGTTAGCCGTTTAGGTTTGACAGTTAACTTTTGGAAATGGTGACATTGGAAAAGGCTAAAAACTTAAACTTGCTGTTGTGCTTATTGGGTGCAACCTTTCAATAAATGATTTCTTTAATTTGAATGCCATCCTCTAACGTATACCTCTGACAAAAAGTTTTTTGAGCCCAGTTTGCGCCTAAAATTCGTCTTTTTCGAATAATTATCAAAGATCGAGAAAATAAAGTAAGCTGTACAAAAATCTGCAAGTAAGCAACAAAGTTGTCCAAAAAACAATAAAATCGAAATAAGTTTTATTTTAGTGAAATAATAGTTGCAGGCGCTTTCAGATTTTTGGAGCTACTGCAATTTTTTCATTTTAGTTTTTAAATTTTTTCAAATCAGTGGCGTGGACAATATGTTAATAACTAAATTCGCCATTTCTTAAAAGTAAAACTGGAATGAAAATTTTTTTCTTTAGCAAATTTTGTTCTCCTTTGAAATGGAATCTTGGTAGATTTCGACAAAACTGCCATAATTCGTTACCCGGGCCGAGGAATTTTGCCAAATTTATGTAAGATCACCGGTAAATAGCGTTGACAAGTTTAATTCAGCGCAGAAAATTCAGCGAAATTTTCTAACATAACTTTGCGTTGAATTTAGTGTAGACCGTACAGATTTTGCGTTGAATTAAGCGTAGATCCGACATATTTTGCGTTGAATTTCCCGTAGATCTTACATATTTTGCGTTGAGTTTAGCGTAAATGTTACATATATTGCGTTGAAATTAGCGTTGATCTTATTTATTTTGCGTTGAATTCAGCGTTCCTTTCACAAAAAAATCCAACGCATAAAACTTTGGGTAAACGACTCGAGTCACTGACCTCCTGCTTACTTGTCGCCTCTTTTACCACTGTGCCACAGAATTCTACTTGTCTTAGGATCCGCATTCTTTTCAAATCGGACTGTAACATGACGTTTTGCATATTTTTGGGGTTTCTAAGCGTAGATCTTACATAAGTTTGCGTTGAATTCAGCTTAGATCTTTTTTGCGCTTTTCGTTCAATTTTTTCTCTAAGTTTCTGATTTTTCAACTCTTTCCAGTTTTTCTTGAACGCAACCGCCTTCTGATTTTTTTGAAAAAAGTCGCAAAAAATTGCCCCCAACCCACGCACCCCCTCCCTCCCCCCACCACACGCACCTCTCGCACGTACCCCAGCCTTCCCCCCATATACACCACCCAAATCACGTATCCCATCCCCCCAACACCACACGTACACCCCCCTACACACACACCCCCCCCCCCACCGCCTCGTATCCCGCAACTCACCCCCACGTACCCCACTCCCGCACGTACTCCCCTAGACTGCGCGCCCTCCAGACGTACCCCCACTTCTCTCCCCCTCCCCCATGTACGCTTCCCCTCCTCAACAAAAAATTAAAAAGCAAAATTATTTAGTGTCAACGCTAAATTCAACACAAAACATGTAAGGTCTACGCCAAATTCAACGCTAAATATTTGAGATCTACGCTAAATTCAACCCTAATTATTTAAGATCTACGCTAAATTCAAAGCCAAAAATGTAAAATCTACGCTAACTTCAACGCAAAATATGTTAGATGTACGGTAAACTCAACGCAAAATATGTAAGATAGACATTGAAATCGTTGAATTTATGTAAGATCTGCGCTAAATTCAAGGCAAAATATGTAAGTTCTACGCTAAATTCAACGCAAAGTATGTTAGATAGGCATTGAATGCGTTGATTTTATGTAAGATCTGCGCTAAATTCAACGCAAAATATGTAAGTGCTACGCTAAATTCAACGCAAAGTAGGTAAGATTGGCGTTGAATGCATTGAACTTACGTAAGTTCTACACTAAATTCAACGCATTACAAGTAAGATCCACGCAAAAACCAACGCAAAATAATTAAGCTATATTCAACGCAAAATATATAAGATTGGCGCTGAATGCGTTGAATTTATGTAAGATATACGCTAAATTCAACGCAAAATATGTAGGATCTACGCCAAATTCAACGCAAAATTTGTGAGATATATGTTAAACTCAACGCAGAATATGAAAGATTTGCGTTGAATGCGTTGAATTTATGTAAGGCCTACGCTCAAGCAAAAATTCAACGCATTCAACGCCAATCTTACATAATTTTCCGTTGTTTAGCGTTGACACCTCGGCCTGGGTTAGATAAATATTTTTAGGTAAAGTTACTTTTGCGAAATTCAGTTATGTCCGACATACTGAAATTCAAGTAGATATGTGAACTTTTTGTGCTAATATTTCTTCCGAAGAATAGACCCGTGCAATTTATATTGTACTGTAATTTAGAGCCCAGGTATAGCTTTTGAAACACTTCAAGCAATGAAATGAAATATCAGCGACGTTTGAATGAGCGGAGAAATCTATAAACTCAGTTTGCGCCTAAAGTCACAGCGAAACGTAAAAATTCATTTTAATTGGACAAAATAACATGCCAGGTGTTATAAAGACAGTATTTAAGGACTGTAAAATTAAAGCGGATTTGATTTTTTCCGTTTGATTATTTGCAACGCAAAATTTAAAAAAGTTTTCTATATTTGCAAAGCAAACAAAGCCAGCTTGATATTAGACATATGTTGTCATAAACATACAATTAAAAACAGTTTTTTACGTCAAGTCTAAACTGAAGTCTTGACATGGATTTTGATTATTTGGTGGGTATTCGTCATGGTTAACAATATTTGATGACTTCCAATTTGAATGCAAATTTTTACGTTTTTCTTACGTCATATTCAACCAAACATCGGGTGAGAATTGACATGCACAACGGGAGGATTAGCGTAGAAGACGAGCTTGGAAAACCACCAACAGCTAGAAGAAACTCAAAAAGTTGTCCTATTAAATTGACATGCAGTTTTTATTGAAGCACGATTCTTGAGCAGTAAATTGACTGTTACTGTCTCCTGTATCTAAAGCTTGCTTGAAGTTAACTTCAGCTGTTGCTAAAAGAACTTTTGTTATTTGGACATGTGAACACAAAGTACTAAACTCGGCTCAAATTTAAGTTTAATTGTTTTTACAGGACAGCTCTCAGACATATATCTGTTACCTTCGTTTTTTCAGATATTAGAGTCCACTGGTATAGAAAAAAGGAACTCGTTTACTCGTTTAGGGTAATCTGTTGTAATCTCAGTCCAAAGTGATATTAAAAATCTAAGATTAACAAATAGTCAAACTCAAATTATTATGAAACCGAAGAAAATAGCGGAAACAAGCGTACTAAAAAAAGTAATATCTGGACTGATTTGCAGCTGAGGAGTGTAAAGCTCTCCTGCTCAATTGTGATGAAAAGATTGTCAGAGGAAAAATCTAATCAAAAAACAAACGATTCAACAGCGAAACGTCAGCGAGTCAAATTGAAAAGTGCAAATCATAAACAAAATTGAAGTGCGAACCATGCTTAAAAAGAAAAAGCAAAAAAGGGAAGCAACTAAGAAACCTTGGCATTATCAGTGGGGATATTCATCTAGCTTCGGGAACGTGTTGAAAGAGTGCAGACAAATTGGTGATCTGCCTTCAATTTCAATGCTGTATATGGCGTTGGATATTATGCCACAAAATCTCAAAGAGAAATGATGGTTATATACTGATGATAAAGATAACGACTGACCTAATCCGATTATTTTTTTAAAAAATCTTCCAAGAAAAGCATTTTTGCAGGACGGGTTTCAATTTTCTAAAGGTAGCGAGCGAAACAAGACCGAAAAAGCACAAATAGAAACAAGCACTTATCAAAGACATCATATAACAGTGCCAGTTCAAATTTGAGAGAAACAAAACAAACGCAAAACGATGTCTGTACGCTTTTTTATGGTGAAAAGATTTTTGATGAAGGTAAAAGGGAACAGCAACTAGGAAACGTTAGCATGATTATTAGAGAAATGTTTCCGTGAATATCTAACAAACACGACAAGAAGTATCAAGATTTAGTGAAGTAAGTTAACCTTAAACGCAGTTTTGGCTAGAAAATAATTGAAGTTTCAGATCAACCCAACAAACCAAAAGTTCTCTATCAACAGACTGTAAAACATTCTGAGGAAGACCTCTGCAAGCAATTGCAGCGTCAAAATAATCTTTCAACCTACCCAGAAAACTTTTTTCGAAAAGGTACTGCAGGGCAAATATTGACATCCATTGGTTTGCATATCTAAACATAGGCTGGCAACAAGCAATGAACGCTGAGCAAAGCAACAACAGTCCAGCAGTGAACAAAATTGGGGGTAACACCTATTAGACGGAAAGTTTAGTTGCTCGAACAATGCAAATCAGAGCAAAAAGGAACGGTCAAGATAGAGAAAATTTTTTTCAACAAAACAACAAAAACGTGAAAAAAGGATAAAAAAATTCGATATCGAATTCGAAACGAATTTGCCACTCGAACGAGAACTCGAGCGTAAAGTGTGAAAACTGCTTTAGAAAACGACAATGCTCGTTCTTGCTCAACGCAACAAATAATCTTTCAAGTGCCAGCAACAAATTACCATTCAACTGGACTCCAAAAAAAGAAGATATCTTGGGTTGAGCCAGTGGAATTGGAAGCATACCAGCACCAGAAAGACCAAAAACTGTCTTCGAAGGAACACCTAAACTGAAAGGAAGGGGCAAAATTTTACGATATCCCACTTGGAATAGCCCACTTTTCTCATTGCTACAGTGGATCAACACTAAACACCAGACTAAAAATGAGCTACCTGAAGACTCTACTGACGGGCAAGGCAATGTGAACAATTTCCTGAATGGGTTATTTTGCAGTTTCTATCGTGCGGCTCGACTCATACTGGAGAGAAAATTTGAAAGACTTCATGTGATCATCGGTGCAGGAGAGTCTTCGCAAAGCAAGCCAAGTAAAGCCTCACGAATCATCAAGTCTCATCAAGCTCTCAGTCACTTCATCTAACTGCGTGAACTTGTTGAAAGAAAACAGACAAATTGGTGATCTGCCTTCAATTTCAATGCTGTATATGGCGGTGGATATGATGCCACAAAAATCTCAAAGAGAAATGATGGTTCTAATCTTCCAAGAAAAGCATTTTTGCAGGACGGGTTTCAATTTTCTAAAGGTAGCGAGCGAAACAAGACCGAAAAAGCACAAATAGAAACAAGCACTTATCAAAGACATCATATAACAGTGCCAGTTCAAATTTGAGAGAAACAAAACAAACGCAAAACGATGTCTGTACGCTTTTTTATGGTGAAAATATTTTTGATGAAGGTAAAAGGGAACAGCAACTAGGAAACGTTAGCATGGTCCAGATGGTCAGTCATCAAGTATTGAAGACTGGGATGCTTCCCCAACAGCTGGATTATGATGATACAATGGTTATTCAGGTGACGGGTAACATACCGAAGCTGAAACTGAAACTTGTTGAAAGAAAACAGACAAATTGGTGATCTGCCTTCAATTTCAATGCTGTATATGGCGGTGGATATGATTCCACAAAAATCTCAAAGAGAAATGATGGTTCTATACTGAAGATAAAGATAACGACTGGCCTAATCTGATTATTTTTGTGAATTGCCTTCCAAAATTAGCCTTTGTGCAGGATGATTTTTAAGTTTTCAAGGGGAACGAACAAAAGAAGACCGAAGAAGCACAAATAGAGACAAACATTTCATGAAGACATCATTTATCAAAGCCAGTTCCAATAAGAGAGAAACAAAAAGAACGCAAAACGATGTCTGTACGCTTTTTTATGGTAAAACGATTTTTGATGTTGGTAAAAAAGGGAACAGCAACTAGGAAACATTAGCATGATTATTAGACAATGCTCGTTCTTGCTCAACGCAACAAATAATCTTTCAAGTGCCAGCAACAAATTACCATTCAACTGGACTCCAAAAAAAGAAGATATCTGGGGTTGAGCCAGTGGAATTGGAAGCATACCAGCACCAGAAAGACCAAAAACTGTCTTCGAAGGAACACCTAAACTGAAAGGAAGGGGCAAAGAGTGAGACCTCCGCAAGCAATTGCAGCGTCAAAATAATCTTTCAGCCTACCCAGTAAGTTTTTTTCGAAGGACATCTAAAACAATATGTAAGATAGACATTGAATGCGTTGATTTTATGTAAGATCTGCGCTAAATTCAACGCAAAACAAGTAAGATCCACGCAAAAACCAACGCAAAATATTTAATATATACGCTATATTCAACGCAAAATATATAAGATTGGCGCTGAATGCGTTGAATTTATGTAAGATATACGCCAAATTCAACGCAAATTTTGTGAGATATATGTTAAATTCAACGCAGAATATGAAAGATTTGCGTTGAATGCGTTGAATTTATGTAAGGCCTACGCTCAAGCAAAAATTCAACGCATTCAACGCCAATCTTATATAATTTTCCGTTGTTTAGCGTTGACAACTCGGCCTGGGTTAGATAATTTTTTTTTTTCAGGTAGAGTTACTTTTGCGAAATTCAGTTATGTCCGACATACTGAAATTCAAGTAGATATGTGAACTTTTTGTGGAAATTTTTCTTCCGAAGTATAGACCCGTGCAATTTATATTGTACTGTAATTTAGAGCCCAGGTATAGCTTTTGAAACACTTCAAGCAATGAATTGAAATATCAGCGACGTTTGAATGAGCGGAGAAATCTATAAACTCAGTTTGCGCCTAAAGTCACAGCGAAACGTAAAAATTCATTTTAATTGGACAAAATAACATGCCAGGTGTTATAAAGATAGAATTTAAGGACTATATATTTAAAGCGGATTTGATTTTTTCCGTTTGATTGTTTGCAACGCAAAATTTAAAAAAGTTTTCTATATTTGCAAAGCAAACAAAGGCAGCTTGATATTAGACATATGTTGTCATAAACATACAATTAAAAACAGTTTTTTACGTCAAGTCTAAACTGAATTCTTGACATGGATTTTGATTATTTGGTGGGTATTCGTCATGGTTAACAATATTTGATGACTTCCAATTTGAATAGAAATTTTTACGTTTTTCTTACGTCATATTCAACCAAACATCGGGTGAGAATTGACATGCACAACGGGAGGATTAGCGTAGAAGACGAGCTTGGAAAACCACCAACAGCTAGAAGAAACTCAAAAAGTTGTCCTATTAAATTGACATGCAGTTTTTATTGAAGCACGATTCTTGAGCAGTAAATTGACTGTTACTGTCTCCTGTATCTAAAGCTTGCTTGAAGTTAACTTCAGCTGTTGCTACAAGAACTTTTGTTATTTGGACATGTGAACACAAAGTACTAAACTCGGCTCAAATTTAAGTTTAATTGTTTTTACAGGACAGCTCTCAGACATATATCTGTTACCTTCGTTTTTTCAGATATTAGAGTCCACTGGTATACAAAAAAGGAACTCGTTCACTCGTTTAGGGTAATCTGTAGTAATCTCAGTCCAAAGTGATATTAAAAAACTAAGATTAACAAATAGTCAAACTCAAAATATTATGAAACCGAAGAATATAGCGGAAACAAGCGTACTAAAAGAAGTATTATCTGGACTGATTTGCAGCTGAGCAGTGTAAAGCTTTCCTGCTCAATTGTGATGAAGAGATTGTCAGAGGAAAAATCTAATCAAAAAACGAACGATTCATCAGCGAAACGTCAGCGAGTCAAATTGAAAAGTGCAAATCATAAACAAAATTGAAGTGCGAACCATGCTTAAAAAGAAAAAGCAAAAAAGGGAACAGCAACTAAGAAACCTTGGCATTGTCAGTAGGGATATTCATCTAGCTGCGTGAACGTGTTGAAAGAGTACAGACAAATTGGTGATCTGCCTTCAATTTCAATGCTTTATATGGCGTTGGATATGATTCCACAAAATCTCAAAGAGAAATGATGGTTCTATACTGATGATATAGATAACGGCTGGCCTAATCTGACTATATTTGTAAAAAATCTTCCAAGAAAAGCATTTGTGCAGGACGGGTTTCAATTTTCCAAGGGGAGCGAGCGAAACAAGACCGAAGAAGCACAAATAGAGACAAACACTTATCAAAGACATCATATAACAGTGCCAGTTCAAATTTGAGAGAAACAAAACAAACGCAAAACGATGTCTGTACGCTTTTTTATGGTAAAAAGATTTTTGATGATGGTAAAAAAGGGAAAAGCAACTAGGAAACGTTAGCATGATTTTTAGAGAAATGTTTCCGTGAACATTTAACAAACACGACAAGAAGTATCAAGATTTAGTGAAGTAAGTTAACCTTAAACGCAGTTTTGGCTACAAAATAATTGAAGTTTCAGATCAACCCAACAAACCAAAAGTTCTCTATCAACAGACTGTAAAACATTCTGAGGAAGACCTCTGCAAGAAATTGCAGCGTCAAAACAATCTTTCAGCCTACCCAGAAAACTTTTTTCGAAAAGGTACTGCAGGGCAAATATTGATATCCATTGGTTTGCATATTTAAACATAGGCTGGCAACAAGCAATGAACGCTGAGCAAAGCAACAACAGTCCAGCAGTGAACAAAAGCGGGGGTAACACCTATTATATGGAAAGTTTAGTTGCTCGAACAATGCAAATCAGAGCAAAAAGGAACGGTCAAGATAGAGAAAATTTTTTTCAACAAAACAACAAAAACGTGAAAAAAGGATAAATATATTCGATATCGAATTCGAAACGGATTTGCAACTCGAACAAGAACTCGAGCGTAAAATGTAAAAACTGCTTTAGAAAACGATAATGCTCGTTCTTGCTCAACGCAACAAATAAGCTTTCAAGTGCCAGCAACAAATTACCCTTCAACTGGACTCCAAAGAAAGAAGATATCTGGGGTTGAGCCAGTGGAATTGGAAGCATACCAGCACCAGAAAGACCAAAAACTGTCTTCGAAGGAACACCTGAACTGAAAGGATGGGGAAAAATTTTACGATATCGAAGTCCACATGGTCAGTCAGCAAGTATTGAAGACGGGGATGCTTCCCCAACAGCTGGATTATGATGATACAAAAGTTATTCAGGTGACGGGTAACATACCGAAGCTGAAACTGAAAAACGCTGGAATGGCCCAGTTTTCTCATTGCTACAGTGGATCAACATTAAACACCAGACTAAAAATGAGCTATCTGAAGACTCTACTGACGGGCAAGGCAATGTGAACAATTTCCTGAATGGGTTATTTTGCAGTTTCTATCGTGCGGCTCCGCTCATACTGGAGAGAAAATTTGAAAGACTTCATGTGATCATCGATGCAGGAGAGTCTTTGCAATGCAAGCCACGTAAAGCCTCACGAATCATCAAGTCCCATCAAGCTCTCAGTCACTTCATCTAACTGCGTGAACTTGTTGAAAGAAAACAGACAAATTGGTGATCTGCCTTCAATTTCAATGCTGTATATGGCGGTGGATATGATGCCACAAAATCTCAAAGAGAAATGATGGTTCTATGCTGAAGATAAAGATAACGACTGGCCTAATCTGATTATTTTTGTGAATTGCCTTCCAAAATTAGCCTTTGTGCAGGATGATTTTTAAGTTTTCAAGGGGAGCGAGCAAAAGAAGACCGAAGAAGCACAAATAGAGATATACATTTCATGAAGACATCATATATCAGTGCCAGTTCCAATAAGAGAGAAACAAAAAAAAACGCAAAACGATGTCTCTACGCTTTTTTATGGTAAAAAGATTTTTGATGATAGTAAAAAAGGGAACAGAAACATTAGCATGATTATTAGAGAAATGTTTCCGTGAAGATCTAGCAAACACGCGCAAGAAGTATCAAGATTTAGTGAAATAAATTAACCTTAAACGCAGTTTTGGCTACAAAATAATTGAAGTTTCAGATCAACCCAACAAACCAAAAATTCTCTATCAGCAAACTGTAAAACTTTCTGAGTAAGACATCCGCAAGCAATTGCAGCGTCAAAATAATCTTTCAGCCTACCCAGAAAGCTTTTTTCGAAGGACATCTAAAGCACGCAACGGACTGCTTGGCAAATTTCGACATCCATTTGTTCGCAAATTTCAGCAGAGGCAGGTAAAAAACAATGAACACTGAACAAAGCAACAACAGTCCAGCAGTGAACAAAGGAAGGGGGGGTAACACCTATTAGACGGAAAATTTAGTACCTCGAACAATGCAAATCAGAGCAAAAAAGAACGGTCAAGATAGAGAAAATTTTTTTCAACAAAACAACGAAAACGTGAAAAAAGGATTAAAAAAATTGATATCCAATTCGAAACGAATTTGCAACTCGAACAAGAACTCGAGCGTAAAGTGTAAAAACTGCTTTAGAAAACGACAATGCTCGTTCTTGCTCAACGTAACAAATAAACTTTCAAGTGCCAGCAACAAATTACCCTTCAACTGGACTCCGAAGAAAGAAGATATATGGGGTTGGGCCAGTGGAATTGGAAGCATACCAGCACCAGAAAGACCAAAAACTGTCTTCGAAGGAGCATCTAGACTGAAAGGAAAAGGGGCCAATTTTTACGATAACGAAGTCCACAAGGTCAGTCATCAAGTATTGAAGACGGGGATGCTTCCCCAACAGCTGGATTATGTTGATACAATGATTATTCAGGTGACGGGTAACATACCGAAGCTGAAACTGAAAAACGCCGGAATGGCCCAGTTTTCTCATTGCTACAGTGGACCAACATTAAACACCAGACTAAAAATGAGCTATCTGAAGACCCTACTGACGGCAAGGCAATGTGAACAATTTCCTGAATGGGTTATTTTGCAGTTTCTATAGTGCGGGTCGGCTCATACTGGAGAGAAAATTTGAAAGACTTCATGTGATCATCGGTGCAGGAGAGTCTTCGCAAAGCAAGCCAAGTAAAGCCTCACGAATCATCAAGTCTCATCAAGCTCTCTGTCACTTCATCTAACTGCGTGAACTTGTTGAAAGAAAACAGACAAATTGGTGATCTGCCTTCAATTTCAATGCTGTATATGGCGGTGGATATGATGCCACAAAAATCTCAAAGAGAAATGATGTTTCTATACTGAAGATAAAGATAACGACTGGCCTAATCTGATTATTTTTGTAAATTGCCTTCCAAAATTAGCCTTTGTGCAGGATGATTTTTAAGTTTTCAAGGGGAGCGAACGAAAGAAGACCGAAGAAGCACAAATAGAGACAAACATTTAATGCAGACATCATATATCAGTGCCAGTTCCAATAAGAGAGAAAGAAAACAAACGCAAAACGATGTCTGTACGCTTTTTTATGGTAAAAAGATTTTTGATGCTGGTAAAAAAGGGAACAGCAACTAGGAAACGTTAGCATGATTATTAGAGAAATGTTTCCGTGAACATCTAACAAACACGACAAGAAGTATCAAGATGTAGTGAAATGAGTTAACCTTAGACTCAGTCTTGGCAACAAAATAATCAAAGATTCAGATCGACCCAACAAGCCAAATGTTCTCTATCAACAGACTGTATAAATTCCTGAGGAGGACATCCACAAGCAATTGCAGTGCCAAAATAATCTTTCACCTTACTCAGAAAGCTTTTTTGAAGATCATCTAAAGCACGCAAGGGATTGCAGAGCAAGTTTTGACATCCACTGGCTTGCATATATAAGCATAGGCAGGCAAGAAGCATTGATCACAGGGTAAAGCAACAACAGTCCAGCAGTGAACAAAATTGAGGGTAACAACTGTTAAATGAAAAATTTAATTGCTCCAAAACTTTGCAAAACAGAGCAAAAAGAACGGTCCAGATAGAGACAAAAATTTTTCAACCAAACAACGAAAGCGTAAAAGAATGATGACGAAACTCAATATCTACCTCGAAACGAATTTGAATCTCGACCAGGCACACTTTGAACAAAAAAAGATAAAGCCAGAAACGAAAAAGAAAAAAACTCGTTACTAGGCGTCATTTACGAGAGCAGGAACGAGAACTGGACCGTAAAGTGTAGAAACTGCTTCAGACTGCTAAACGCAACTGCTCAACGCAACAAATCAACTTCCAAGTGCAAGCAAAAAATTACCTTTCAAGTAAACCCTGAAGAAAGAAAATATCTTGGTTTGGACCAGTAGAATGTGAAGCATTCCAGCACCAAAAAGACCGAGAAAATTCTTCTGAATAAAAGGGGCCAATTTTCACGATATCGAAATCCACGCGATCAGTCATCAAGTATTGAAGACCAGGACGCTTCCCCAACAGCTGGTTTATGATGATAAAATGGTTATTCAGGTTACAGTAACATCCCGCAATTGAAACTGAAAACGCCGGAGATGTCTAGTTTTTTCATTGCTGCAGTGGATCAACAATCAACACCAGACTAAAAATGAGCTACATGAAGTCTCCTCTGACGGGCAAGGCAATGTAAACAATTTATTGAATGGCTAATTCTGCAGTTTCTATGGCGCGGCTCGGCTCATACTGGAGAGGAAGTTGGGAAGGCCTCATGTGATCATCGATGCACAGTAGGAGAGTCTTTGCAAAGCAAGTACTGTAAAGCCTCACGAATCATCACTTCTCATCAAGCTCTCAGTTACTTCATCTAACTGCGTGAACTTGATGAAAGAGTACCGAAAAATTGGTGATCTGCCTTCAATTTCAATGCTGTTGTTTATGGCGGTGGATATGATGCCACAAAAATCTCAAAGAGAAATGATGATTCTATACTGATGATAAAGATAACAACTGGCCTATTCTGATTATTTTTGTAAAATATCTTCCAAGAATAGCATTTGTGCAGTACGGGTTGTCAGTTTCCAAGGGGAGCAAACGAACAAGACCGAAAAAACACAAATAGAGACACACACTTATCCAAGACATCATATAACAGTGCCAGTTCGAAATTGAGAGAAACAAAACAAATGCAAAACGATGTCTCTACGCTTTTTTATGGTAAAAAGATTTTTGATGATGGTAAAAAAGGGAACAGCAACTAGGAAACGTTAGCATGAATATTAGAGAAATGTTTCCGTGAACATCTAACAAACACGACAAGAAGTATCAAGATTTAGTAAAATAAGTTAACCTTAAACGCAGTTTTGGCTACAAAATAATTGAAGTTTCAGATCAACCCAACAAACCAAATGTTCTCCATCAGCAGACTGTAAAACATTCTGAGTAAGACCTCCGCAAGCAATTGCAGCGTCAAAATAATCTTTCAGCCTACCCAGAAAGCTTTTTTTGAAGGACATCTAAAGCACGCAAGGGACTGCATGGCAAATTTTGACATCCATTGGTTTGCATATTTCAGCAGAGGCAGGTAACAAGCAATGAACACTGAGCAAAGCAACAACAGTCCTGCAGTGAACAAAAGTGGGGGTAACACCTATTAGACGGATAATTTAGTTGCTCGAACAATGCAAATCAGAGCAAAAAGGAACGGTCCAGATAGAGAAATTTTTTTCAACAAACAACGAAAACGTGAAAAAAGGATGAAGAAATTCGATATCGAATTCGAAACAAATTTGCAACTCGAACAGGTACACTTTGAATGAAGGAAAACAAATCTAGAAGCGCAAATGAAAAAACTCGCAATTAAGCGTCATTTACGAGAGGTGGAACGAGAACTCGGAACGAGAAAAGTGTAAAACCTGCTTTAGAAAATGAAGAAGCTTGATCTTGCTCAACGCAAGAAATCAACTTTCAAGTGCAAGCAAAAAATTACTTTTCAACTGAACCCCGAATAAAGAAGATATCTGCGATTGAGCCAGTACAGTTGGAAGCATTCCAGCACCAGAAGGGCAAAAATTTCTCTTCGAAGAAACAACTAAATTGAACAGAAGGGGCCAATTTTCACGATATCGAAATCCACGCGATCAGTCATCAAGTATTGAAGACCAGGACGCTTCCCCAACAGCTGGTTTATGATGATAAAATGGTTATTCAGGTTACAGTAACATCCCGCAATTGAAACTGAAAACGCCGGAGATGTCTAGTTTTTTCATTGCTGCAGTGGATCAACAATCAACACCAGACTAAAAATGAGCTACATGAAGTCTCCTCTGACGGGCAAGGCAATGTAAACAATTTATTGAATGGCTAATTCTGCAGTTTCTATGGCGCGGCTCGGCTCATACTGGAGAGGAAGTTGGGAAGGCCTCATGTGATCATCGATGCACAGTAGGAGAGTCTTTGCAAAGCAAGTACTGTAAAGCCTCACGAATCATCACTTCTCATCAAGCTCTCAGTTACTTCATCTAACTGCGTGAACTTGATGAAAGAGTACCGAAAAATTGGTGATCTGCCTTCAATTTCAATGCTGTTGTTTATGGCGGTGGATATGATGCCACAAAAATCTCAAAGAGAAATGATGATTCTATACTGATGATAAAGATAACAACTGGCCTATTCTGATTATTTTTGTAAAATATCTTCCAAGAATAGCATTTGTGCAGGACGGGTTGTCAGTTTCCAAGTGGAGCAAACGAACAAGACCGAAAAAACACAAATAGAGACACACACTTATCCAAGACATCATATAACAGTGCCAGTTCGAAATTGAGAGAAACAAAACAAATGCAAAACGATGTCTCTACGCTTTTTTATGGTAAAAAGATTTTTGATGATGGTAAAAAAGGGAACAGCAACTAGGAAACGTTAGCATGAATATTAGAGAAATGTTTCCGTGAACATCTAACAAACACGACAAGAAGTATCAAGGTTTAGTAAAATAAGTTAACCTTAAACGCAGTTTTGGCTACAAAATAATTGAAGTTTCAGATCAACCCAACAAACCAAATATTCTCCATCAGCAGACTGTAAAACATTCTGAGTAAGACCTCCGCAAGCAATTGCAGCGTCAAAATAATCTTTCAGCCTACCCAGAAAGCTTTTTTTGAAGGACATCTAAAGCACGCAAGGGACTGCATGGCAAATTTTGACATCCATTGGTTTGCATATTTCAGCAGAGGCAGGTAACAAGCAATGAACACTGAGCAAAGCAACAACAGTCCTGCAGTGAACAAAAGTGGGGGTAACACCTATTAGACGGATAATTTAGTTGCTCGAACAATGCAAATCAGAGCAAAAAGGAACGGTCCAGATAGAGAAATTTTTTTCAACAAACAACGAAAACGTGAAAAAAGGATGAAGAAATTCGATATCGAATTCGAAACAAATTTGCAACTCGAACAGGTACACTTTGAATGAAGGAAAACAAGTCTAGAAGCGCAAATGAAAAACTCGCAATTAAGCGTCATTTACGAGAGGTGGAACGAGAACTCGGAACGAGAAAAGTGTAAAACCTGCTTTAGAAAATGAAGAAGCTTGATCTTGCTCAACGCAAGAAATCTGGACCCCGAATAAAGAAGATATCTGCGATTGAGCCAGTACAGTTGGAAGCATTCCAGCACCAGAAGGGCAAAAATTTCTCTTCGAAGAAACAACTAAATTGAACAGAAGGGGCCCAATTTTCACGATATCGAAATCCACGCGATCAGTCATCACGTATTGAAGATCAGGACGCTTCCCCAACAGCTGGTTTATGATGATAAAATGGTTGCTCAGGTAACAGTAACATACCGATGCTGAAATTGAAAAATGCTGGAGGTCTAGTTTTTTTTATTGCTACAGTGGGTCGAAAATCAACACCAGACTAAAAGTGAGCTATCTGAAGACTCTACTGACGGGCAGGGCAATGTGAACAGTTTCTTGAATGGGTTGTTCTGAAGTTTCTATGGTGCGGCTTGGCTCACACTGGAGAGGAAACTTGGAAGGCCTCTTGTTGTCATCGATGCACAGCAGGACTATCTTCGCAACGGAATTCAACTAAAGCCTCAAGAATCATCAAGGCTCATCAAGCTCTCAGTCACTTCATCTAACTGCGTGAACGTGTTGAAAGACTACAGACAAGTTGGTGATCTGCCTTCAATTTCAATGCTGTGTATGGCGGTGGATATGATGCCACAAAACCTCAAATAGAAATGATGGTTCTATACTGATGATAACAATCACGACTTGCCTAATCTGATTGTTTTTGTAAAATATCTTCAAAGAAATGCTGTGGGAATCTTTGTGGAGGAAGGGATTTTAAGTTTGCAAGGGGAGCGAACAAAAGAAGACCGAGGAAGCACAAATAGAGACAATTACTTATCGCAGACATCATATATGTCAGTGCCAGCTCGAATGAGAGAGAAAAAAAACAAACGCTAAACGATGTCTACGCTTTCTGATGGTAAAAGGCTTAAAAAACAACAGGGAACAGCAACTAGGAAACGTTAGCATGATTAATAGAGAAAAATTTCCGTCAAGATCTAACAAACACGACAAGAAGTATCAAGATTTAGTGAAATAAGTTAACATTAAACGCAGTCTTGGCTACAAAATATTTGGAGATTCAGACCTACGCAACAAGCCAAATATTACTCTCAACAGTCTTTTCAACTTCTTGAGAAAGATATCCGCAAGCAACAGCATCCTCAAAAATATTTTGCCTACCCAGAAAGCTTTTCTTGAAGTACATCTAAAGGATTCAAGGATTGCAAAGCAGTTTTTGTCATCCATTGATTTGCATATATAAGCATAAGCGCGCAACGAGCAATGAACGCAGAGCAAAGCAAAAATTGTCAGGCAGCAAACAAAATCGAGGGTAGCACCTATCAGTCGGACAATTTTTTTGCTCAAAATTTGTGAAACAGAGCAAAAAGAACGGTCCAGATACGGGAAAAAATTCTAAATTATCTTTAACCAGACAACCAGAGCGTGAAGAAAGGATTAAAAAACTCGGTTTTGCAATCGAAACGATTTTGCAACTCAAACAAGCACACTCTGAACGAAGGAAGATGGTGCCAGAAATGCACACACGATCAGTCAACAAGTGCTGAAAACCAGGACGCTTCCCCAAGAGCTAGTTCACAACTCTAAAAGGGTTTTCTACGTGGCAGTAACCTACCGAAAGTGAAGTTGAAAAACGCCGGTGTGGTCTAGTTTGTTCATTGCTACAGTGGGTCAACAATCAACATCAGACTAAAAATGAGTATCTGAAGACTCTACTGACCGGCAATGCAACTTCTGGTATATGTTATCCTGGACATTTTGAATGGTGCGGCTCGAAGCAAACTGGAGAGGAAAATTGAAAGGTCTCATGTGATTATAGATATACAGCTAGAGAGTTTTTGCAACGCAAGTCAACTGAAGTCTCAGTACTCATAAAGTCTGATCAGTCTCTCAGTCTCTGCATCAAACTTCGTGAACTTGATAAAACAGTAGACAAATTGGTGATCTACCATCAAGTTCAACGCTGTGTAAGGCGTTGGATAGGTCTTTCCGAGTTCTCAAAGAGAAATAATGATTAAAAATAGTTTTCTAGAAGGCCAATTGTGCATGAAGAGTTTTAAGCTTTCAAGGGAGAGCGAAAGTAAGAAGACCGAAGGAGCACAAATAGATACCAACGTTTATCGAATAACACAAATTTCAGTGCCACTTTGAATGTGAAAGAAACAAAGCAAACGCGAAACGACCACTCTACGCTAGTTGATGGCTAAATCAAGATTAAGAGCTGTCCATTATTCAGGAACTTGAGTGTAAAAATGGTCGGTACGCAGCTCTGAGGAAGCAACGCTTATGTTACGGACCTCCAAGTCAACGACATGCAATCAAAAGTTGTAAAGTCAATTCGTAATTACAAATGAATGTACCAGGAAGCACAGCCGACTGATACACTCAGAAAATCAAATCGATGAGGGCAATCATGCAGTCAACCTCAGCGCACCAACAATCAACAAGAATAACAAGCTTTCTTCGGATAGATCCCGCTTCAATACAGAACGGCGGCAACAGGCTGAACACATACGCATTTCTCGACATTGAATCAACGGTTTCAAACAGCATCAAACAGGATCAATGTGTGCAAGAGAAGTTAGGAGCCCAAAGTACCGATGTTACGCTCAAAAAAGCTGGCTACACGGAACAAAGCATTGAAAAAAAAGAAAAAGTCTTCCTCAGAATAAAGGGGCTACAATCAAAGGTGCGTTCAATCGAAGCGTTTTTACACCCGTCAAACAAATTGGAAAACGCAAACTAACACTAGAGAAAGCTGGAACAAATATTCAATCACTTGAGAGTGTTACCCAACAAAAACTCCAAATTCAAAACAGTAATTCATATGCGCAATGTTTTGAAATCTTTTTGCCAAATTAGACAGCGAATCAGCGAAGGACTTTAAAACAATATTTGAAACAGATTTTCCAATTTTTCAGTTTAATTTTATACATGGAAGTAACTCTTTTTCAAAACAATTCTCGTAGGAGTAAGCAAATTAGGTATTCAAGTTATGCTTCAATTTATTCGGTGTCTTAGAAATGAGGCACGACGCGACAGGTTCTCACTCATTTGAGTGTTGCTGTTGCGCCAAATTTTTCAACGCACTGTAATTTTTATCCAGCGTTTGGAAGTTTAACTCAAAATTTAGTCTGTTTTAGCATTACACAAACAGGTGGACCAGTCGAACGTTTTAGAAAATGCCAAAACATGCGATTGAGCAAGCAAATATGCAACCTGGTTATTGTTTTTGAAACTTTCAGTTATTTCATTTTTATTGGACGGGCTATGCTCTAACGTGTCCTATAAATTTCCAAACTGCGAACGTTTCAAGAAAAACTGTGCTCTTTTTTACCCTTTTCCGAGGTTTCAATTATTTCATCAATATTGGAGACGCTATAGATGAGCAGTGTTGGCAATGCTTTTGAAATGATTGATTATTTGAATTTCATGAAAAAAGCTATAAAAACTCAATTGCATGCTTTTGGCTGTTCTGATTCATAAATTTATTGTTAGTCACGTAAATTTTAAATACAAGCGAACGTTCAAAAAGCTCCTGACATAAAATTGATCCTTAAAAAGCTGATATTTACATATACGACTGGTTATCCTTGATTACCTATAAATCTTCAAATTTATTTCGATATTTCGAAGAATTTTTGGGAAAGACAAGATCTGATACTGTTGCTGCTCATTTCCAGCTCTACTAGTGTGTGCTCAGATCAGTTTTCCAGACAATAAGTTACGTTGAATTGGTAAATACAAAAATTATTACGAAACAATTAAACTCCAGACGCCTATATATATATATATATATATATATATATATATATATATATATATATATATATATATATATAGTTAGTCCCTTATAATTTGAACACAAGCGAACGTTCAAAAAACTCCTGACATGCAAATGAACATCAAATAGCTGATATCTACTTGTACTAAATTTGACTTTTGACCATTGAAACGACCGATAGCGTTGTAACGTAAAGGGACTGACTATTTTTATGTAGCCAGTTTGATTGCTTGAAGAATGCGCTTGTGCTTAAGGAAAAACTGCATAGCAGCTTATTCCTGGCTTTTTAAATACGCATTTAGAGTTTATCAAAAAAATCAGATATAGATATGGCTTATAAAACTGCAAATTACTTCGAAAACATTTATTTAAAACACATGGATCTAATAAGATTACTTATTTAAGTAGATTTCTGTACTCGTAGATGAGAAAATATTGCACGAAAGATTTTAAATAGATAACTGTATTGTTGTCGGTAAGAACTGCAAAACTCTACTTGATCATGTGTGCTGCTCTTCCCATCTATACTTGAGTGTGCTCAGATCCTTTTTCCAGACGATAATTCACGTTGATTTGGTAAATACGTAAATTATCATGAGATAATTAAACGCCAGACGACCTCTAGGTTACTTTATTTCCTTTAAAGACCTCCTGCTTCAACAAACTAACAAAAAACGGGCGTAAAACAAACACCAACAAAGTTAACACCGGCAAAGTCAAGTACTTTTGCTTGCCAAGAAATTTACACAATTAACGACGACGCCAAAATGTGGATAGGTTCTCTCCGACTTAAACTGAATGGACAGATTTCACTTTCCAAATTCATTTTGAAAAAGCTCTCCAAAAAAACTTAAAAAATTAAGCAGTATATGCTTCGCTTAAGTAAATAATAGACATAATCAAGTTCGAGAAGGATTTTAAGTTTTAGCACTTGCGAAAAGTGTCAAAAATTCACACGTTTAGAACAAGTTGACCTCTAGAGGAACTTCAAGTAGCCTCAAGTAACTTGACGCAACCTCTAAGGTGTCGTCTTAATCGGTTCAGTTGAGTCAAACTCCTGACTGCCATTACTTATCAAGATAAATATTTGCTGAATAAAGTCTCAAATTACCTAGCCTTTATTCTTTCATTCCAATTGAAATCGAAACATCTGAGAAGTAACTAAAGGTTAGTGTGCTTTTGCTATAATTTCTTAAGTTTTCTTAATTTTCTTAAGATAGCTTAAGTTCGAAATTTCATTTCTACAACAATTGTGAAGGTAGGTTAATTTTCCCATCAGGTGATTTTGGTTTGAAGTTGCTACTTTGTAATTCTTCCAACACTTCGAGTATTTTCACTTGCAGTTACTCTTGAACATTTTTTTTACTGCTAGCCATTATATTTGAATTCCAGTAAGACCTGTAGTTTTATTTACATTTTTATAATGCCTTATTCCCTATTAAACAGTCGCCGAAATTATTTAAAGCACTTTCTGGGTATTACCCTATCAGTTATAGTGGGCCATTCTGTCGCTTTCGAAGGTTATCTCTTCAAATTCGTGGGCGGTTCCGAGTCTAGCTTCAAATGTGTGTTTTACATGAGTTTATGGCTGGTTTTGTTCAATGCACCAGTGTTGTGCTATTCCACAGCAAGTGGCAAGAAGTTAGGGGTCGAACGGGGCAATTTGGTGAACTTGGCGGTGGTATCGGTTGGAATGGGAGCTGGACTGACTTTGTCTATATCAGGCATGTGAAAAACAATGAGTTAACGTCAGCTCAAGTGAGCTGACAAAAAGCGCATTTGAAAAATTAATTAGGCTCAAATCAGCTGCGATAAGATGCGCAATCCCGGATTGAACGTCAAGTTTTAACCAGAACTGATTCAGTGAAATTGCATGCCGTGGATCAGTACTGTATCAGATCTCTGATCATGTCAGTTTTTAGACTTAGCGTACGTCATGAATCAAGTCTTAAGTCTTGGCAAGACTTGAGTCAAGTCTTATGGTCAAGACTTGACGGATACTGAACAAGTTGAGCACCAAAACTTAATAAGTCTTGAGCAAATCTTGACCGAGACTTTACAAGTCTTGACTCAAGTCTTGAGCACAGTTTTTAGTGTTGGCTTTCTATCGTTGCTCACAAAAGTGAAAAAAGTCACCATTTCCGATGGTTCGCCTTCAAAACCCTCCGAAGTGACAAAAGAAGTACAAGAAAATGCAAGCACTTCTACTAATTTCACTTGATGGAAAATGAAAAAAATAACATCGCCCAAGTATACCAGTCATTGACTCTCCTTTGTGCTCCTTGAAAAAAAGGTTGATCAAGTGATTTTATGGTATATTTTAAGTTGTTTAAATTATTACTTTACTTTGCTTATTAACTTTGCAATAGTCATCACCTGTCAGGTCTTGCTCAAGCCTTGACTCAAGAATTGCCAAGTCTTGAGAAATCTTAAGCAAGTCTTGACAAGTCTTCACAAATCCTAATACTAGAAACAAGACGTGATCAAGACTGATTGTCAATTCACAACGAATACTTCTCTGGAGAAGTACTGATCAAGACTATACACTCGTTCTTGGAAAAATCAATTGGGCTAATATTGTTTTTGATGCTTACCAACTTTATCTAACGATATAAAATTTGTAAAAAAATAGAGTGGTTAGCCTTTCTACTCTTAACTCTATATAACATGCGAGGAAATAGAAAACAAAATGAAGGTAATCTTGCACTCAATTTGTTCTTTAATGCGATTTAAAAAAATTTAACTGAAATCAGTTTGCCCTCCCTGATTTTTTAGGTAAGTTTGCCTAAAATTTGCATCTGTACCCTCTTTCTACCTGCAAAATTTTTCGGGGGTATCCTGATACTATTAGGTCTTCATTTCAGAAGAAATCTCCAGTGGTTTGTGAAATCAATTGCAAAAATGAAGCCAATCTCCCAGGCTCACTTTTGGATGTTTGTTTCATTTGGTGCTTTCTAAAAGACCTCTTACTTATATTGGGTAAAACATCAATCAATGCCTTGAAAAAACCACAAAACTGATAAACTTTCTGAAAAAAAGTTTCAAAATGAGTTAGCGTGATCACATGTAAATTTGCGTATAAAACGCTTGTCTTATCTGTTTTGCAGCTTGCATAACTGTATGCCACCCCTCAGCGGTCTCCTACGAAAATTTAAGTTTCTTGTCTCCGGTGTACTTGTTGTATTCTCTGTACTACTCAAAGCAGTTTTGTTGAATGCGAAACGCCCTGAAGGTCATGTCTGTTTGTTAGCCAATAGAACGAAAAAAAATTATTGTTGTTTGGAAATAATTAAATGAAATAATGATGGTAATTTGGACAACGGCTTTGCACTATCTTAAACTTGGACCCATCAGAATGGCTGTTTTGAAATAGAGGGGAAAATTCAAAACAGAGGATCATCTATTTTCTCGATTATAACGTGCTGTCAACGGCTTTCTACAAGCAGACATATTTTTTAAAGACTTAGCATTTTTGATGTTGATAACTCTTGATATTATTTAACATAAAAGTTGTTAATATTTATGCTGGAACACATCTTTTTTGTGTTTGCTTTTTTTGTAAAAATGTCTCTTCAGTTTTTAAGCTTTAATTACTTCCCAAAACAGGAATTTAGATTAGGAATGCTACTAGTATTCTTCCAGGCAAATTGCACGTATCTTTGTTGCAGGTACTTAGAAATATTGCTACCTCCAATGACGCTTACCTGCAAGCGTTGCATAAAAATCCAGCTCAGATAAATTCTCAGCGTGCAGTGAGACATACATGAGTTAATTTTAGAATCTAAATAGAACTTCTTTCAGTCTTATGCATGAATACTTTAAATTTAAACAAAATTGCAGTTGTAAAAATGGTTTTTCAGTTACTTCGTGCAGTTAATTGAAGTGAGTGTTCGCGGCCCAGGTCGAGGTTTTCGTTGGTCCTCGTTTGTGACGCAAACCATTTTGAACGCACACAGGGGCTACGGTGCGTTCAAAAAAATACACGGTCCAGGATTCTTTTTTAACGAGCAGCAAAAAAGAGCACTTACTTAAGGTCGCGCAACATTAACGTTCCAGGTACTTCAGATCGAGCCCTATTAACGAACCAGGTACCTACGGTTGAGCCAAAGTCAGCACTATAGTTTGCTGTCATAACGGCAAATTATTTTATGATTCCGGGTTTCTAATCACAGTCCACACTCCAGAAAAAATTCAGTATAATTATTCTCAATTATTTCCGTGTAGAACAACTTCACTTTAGTTCAAAGATCTTTAGCATCTAAAATTTAATACAAATGACAAATTTGGGGATATTTGTCTTTCTTTGACATCTTTCATTTGCTTTCTTAACCTAACGTGAATTGAACTAAAGAACTAATGGATTTTAATCTTCAAAGTACATAAATCAACTATGAGCTATTTCTTCGTTACCATCCCGAAGTGAATATTCACTCTTATTCACTATGTAAGTATTACTACAATAGTTACGGGCGCAATTTTGGCAAATGAGAAATGGAAATCCCAAAACACAATCTAACGAGAAAAAAATTTTGTACTCAAACGCATGTAATCGGGAGCGTTGCCGATGTAATTGTTTCTACCAAGTTAAAAGCAACTACAATTGAAGGTCACCGGCTTGCGCTTTTCCCTATTTAAGTCCATATTCAAGTTCTCCCCAAATTCAAAAGAAATGACAGAGAATATTTTAGCTCAGAAGAGCTTTAAGTAAAAATCATACCCATATGGGTGAAGAGTTTTTGAGAGAAAT
>NW_027450022.1:0-2500 GCF_964194025.1 Convolutriloba macropyga
CTCAAGCTAACTCAAGGTAGCTAAAGCTAGTTCAAGCTAACTCAAGCTAGCTAAAGCTAAGACAAGCTAACTCAAGCTAACTCAAGCTAACTCAAGCTAACTCAAGCTAACTCAAGCTAACTCAAGCTAGTTCAAGCTAACTCAAGCTAACTCAAGCTAACTCAAGCTAGCTAAAGCTAACTCAAGCTAACTCAAGCTAACTCAAGCTAACCCGAGCTAACTCAAGCTAACTCAAGGTAGCTAAAGCTAGTTCAAGCTAACTCAAGCTAGCTAAAGCTAAGACAAGCTAACTCAAGCTAACTCAAGCTAACTCAAGCTAACTCAAGCTAACTAAAGCTAGTTCAAGCTAACTCAAGCTAGCTAAAGCTAACTCAAGCTAACTCAAGCTAACTCAAGCTAGCTCAAGCTAACTCAAGCTAGTTCAAGCTAACTCAAGCTAGCTAAAGCTAACTCAAGCTAACTCAAGCTAACTCAAGCTAACTCAAGCTAGCTAAAGCTAACTCAAGCTAACTCAAGCTAACCCGAGCTAACTCAAGCTAGCTCAAGCTAACCCAAGCTAGCTAAAGCTAACTCAAGCTAACTCAAGCTAATTCAAGCTAACTCAAGCTAACTCAAGCTAACTCAAGCTAACTCAAGCTAGCTAAAGCTAACTCAAGCTAACTCAAGCTAACTCAAGCTAACCCGAGCTAACTCAAGCTAACTCAAGGTAGCTAAAGCTAGTTCAAGCTAACTCAAGCTAGCTAAAGCTAAGACAAGCTAACTCAAGCTAACTCAAGCTAACTCAAGCTAACTCAAGCTAACTCAAGCTAGTTCAAGCTAACTTAATGAAGTTAACCCAAGCTAACTTGGGTTAATGAAGTCAAACTCAAGCTAACCCGAGCTAACTCAAGCTAACTCAAGCTAATTCAAGCTAACTCAAGCTAACTCAAGCTAATTCAAGCTAGCTAACTCAAGCTAACTCAAGCTAACTCAAGCTAGTTCAAGCTAACTTAATGAAGTTAACCCAAGCTAACTTGGGTTAATGAAGTCAAACTCAAGCTAACCCGAGCTAACTCAAGCTAACTCAAGCTAATTCAAGCTAACTCAAGCTAACTCAAGCTAATTCAAGCTAACTCAAGCTAATTCAAGCTAACTCAAGCTAGCTCAAGCTAACTCAAGCTAACCCAAGCTAACTTAAGCTAGCTTAAGCTAATTAAAGCTAATTAAAGCTAACTCAAGCTAACCCAAGCTAACTTAAGCTAGCTCTAGCTGGCTGCCACTGTTAGGCCATTTGGGAGCGCTTTTCTCGCACTCTGATTGGCTGCCACTGTTAGGCCATTTGGGAGCGCTTTTCTCGCACTCTGATTGGCTGCCACTGTTAGGCCATTTGGGAGCGCTTTTCTCGCACTCTGATTGGCTGCCACTGTTAGGCCATTTGGGAGCGCTTTTCTCGCACTCTGATTGGCTGCCACTGTTAGGCCATTTGGGAGCGCTTTTCTCGCACTCTGATTGGCTGCCACTGTTAGGCCATTTGGGAGCGCTTTTCTCGCACTCTGATTGGCTGCCACTGTTAGGCCATTTGGGAGCGCTTTTCTCGCACTCTGATTGGCTGCCACTGTTAGGCCATTTGGGAGCGCTTTTCTCGCACTCTGATTGGCTGCCACTGTTAGGCCATTTGGGAGCGCTTTTCTCGCACTCTGATTGGCTGCCACTGTTAGGCCATTTGGGAGCGCTTTTCTCGCACTCTGATTGGCTGCCACTGTTAGGCCATTTGGGAGCGCTTTTCTCGCACTCTGATTGGCTGCCACTGTTAGGCCATTTGGGAGCGCTTTTCTCGCACTCTGATTGGCTGCCACTGTTAGGCCATTTGGGAGCGCTTTTCTCGCACTCTGATTGGCTGCCACTGTTAGGCCATTTGGGAGCGCTTTTCTCGCACTCTGATTGGCTGCCACTGTTAGGCCATTTGGGAGCGCTTTTCTCGCACTCTGATTGGCTGCCACTGTTAGGCCATTTGGGAGCGCTTTTCTCGCACTCTGATTGGCTGCCACTGTTAGGCCATTTGGGAGCGCTTTTCTCGCACTCTGATTGGCTGCCACTGTTAGGCCATTTGGGAGCGCTTTTCTCGCACTCTGATTGGCTGCCACTGTTAGGCCATTTGGGAGCGCTTTTCTCGCACTCTGATTGGCTGCCACTGTTAGGCCATTTGGGAGCGCTTTTCTCGCACTCTGATTGGCTGCCACTGTTAGGCCATTTGGGAGCGCTTTTCTCGCACTCTGATTGGCTGCCACTGTTAGGCCATTTGGGAGCGCTTTTCTCGCACTCTGATTGGCTGCCACTGTTAGGCCATTTGGGAGCGCTTTTCTCGCACTCTGATTGGCTGCCACTGTTAGGCCATTTGGGAGCGCTTTTCTCGCACTCTGATTGGCTGCCAGTGTTAGGCCATTTGGGAGCGCTTTTCTCGCACTCTGATTGGCTGCCAGTGTTAGGCCATTTGGGAGCGCTTTTCTCGCACTCTGATTGG
>NW_027450022.1:7500-30000 GCF_964194025.1 Convolutriloba macropyga
CAACATAATACTAGTCTTTGTAATTTAGTTTCATAATTTCAACTGTTCTCATGCAGAATTTTTGCTCATTCTTATCCCAAATTTTGACCTGGCTACTAGTTACACTCCTTGTACTTATTGCAAAATGACCACAAATTTCAACAGCTTTCACATGTTGCTGTTTCGGCTTTCGCTTACTACAGTCAACATAATACTCGTTGCAAAATAAGTGCTCGGCATCTGCAATTTTCCAAAGACGAAGTTTCGCCAGTTCAATTTTCGCTCGCCAATTATGGCTACTAATTCACACGGTACTGAGCTCAACAACATTAAATTTGTTCAGCAAGACTTTCACATGTTGATGTTTTGGCTTTCGCCTACTAGAAGCAACATAATACTCGTCTTGTTAGCTCATTCAATGAGAATAGCTTTTCCCGTTGAGAATTTTTGCCTTCAATTGGCGTTGTAGTGAGTTTGGCTACTCAGATCACCAAATACTTGTGACAATTCGAACCAGAAATGTTTTCAATTTTCACATGCTGATGTTTCGGATTCAACCTACTAGAAGCAGCATAATACTTGTATTCAACAATTTCTGTATCAAATCCCAGTTTTCTCTGGTGCATCTTTGCCAAACTATTCCAAACTGCCTGAGTCTGAATACCAATTACAGGTACTAGTAAATGCACGTTACTAAGGACTATATAGTTCTAGGTTACTGTACACAACGACGTTCACATGTTGATGTTTCAGCTGCCGCTTACTAGAAACAACATAATACTTATCGTGCATACCTTTCCATAACTTGTCCTTTTCAGATGCATTAGTTTCCCTTTGTCTTGGCTTCTACAGTCAGACTGGCTACTAGTAACAGCACAGTACTAATCACATATCGTTCTACAGTTTGCAGACAACTTTCACATGTTGATGTTTCAGCTTTCGCCTACTAGAAACAACATAATACTCGCTGTATACATTTGTAGTTCTCTATGTAACTTTCATGTGAAGAAGTTTCGCCAGTCTTTTTGACTGTCTCAAATCTGAGTCATGCTTAGGCTACTAGTTGCTTCATAGTACTTATCGCCTCGAGATCATTGAACAAAACTTGATTTTCACATGTTGCTGTTTCAGCTTCCGCTTACTAGAAACAACATAATACTAGTCTCATTAAGTTCCGTCTCTTTGCAATTTTCTTATGAAGAAAATTCGCCATCACAATGACTCCAGCAGTTCTTGATCAAGGAATGCAATCATTGATCAGAATGCTATTATTTGAATCGGTTCTGCTTTAAGTGTTCCAATTTTATTGGAAGCACCAACAATAGAACATCAATGTGTTCAATCGAGAGTTATATAACCCTGAATCGGACGCAGTCAACAGCCGAAGCCGAGACCGCCTTTTGCGTTAGAGAGGTCGGTAAACAAATCTTGCGATTCATACCGAATTAACACATATAGCTGTGCTCCTCTTCGTAAAGCGAGCCAAGTGATCCCCTGTTGAAGGATGTATTTGGACCAATCTAGTAGCATTTGGTTTCCAACAAGCTCTCCCAAGTTAGCTTACTTATTGGGCTTTTCAACCAATTCGGTTGGCTACAAGCATCATCAAAGTACTAGCCACAGTTTGATCGCAAAATTCTACGACTTTCACATGTTGATGTTTCGGCTTGCGCTTAGCCTACTATAAGCAACATAATACTAGTCATATCATAGAGCGTGATCAGCTTGTGACGTTCTCATGATGAAGTTTCACCAACAGTGTCTCACTTCGAGCTTAAATCCAGCTACTAGTAACTACACAGTACTGACTGCAACGATAACTTTTATCTATACCTTTCACATGCTGCGCTTTCGGCCAGGGCCTACTAACGTCAACATAATACTCGATATAAACTTTTGTTCATGATGCAGCTTCCCCATGCAGAAGTTTCGCCTTCAAATGCTCTCTTGGCCATATGACGTAAGAAAAGGTTACTAGTAACATCACAGTACTAGCCACAGTTTGATTGCAAAATTCTACGACTTTCACATGTTGATGTTTCGGCTTGCGCTTAGCCTACTAGAAGCAACATAATACTAGTCATATCATAGAGCGTGATCAGCTTGTGACGTTCTCATGATGAAGTTTCACCAACAGTGTCTCATTTCGAGCTTAAATCCAGCTACTAGTAACTACACAGTACTGACTGCAACGCTAACTTTTATCTATACCTTTCACATGCTGCGCTTTCGGCCAGGGCCTACTAACGTCAACATAATACTCGATATAAACTTTTGTTCATGATGCAGCTTCCCCATGCAGAAGTTTCGCCTTCAAATGCTCTCTTGGCCATATGACGTAACACAAGGTTACTAGTAACATCACAGTACTAGCCACAATTTGATCGCAAAATTCTACGACTTTCACATGTTGATGTTTCGGCTTGCGCTTAGCCTACTAGAAGCAACATAATACTAGTCATATCATGGAGCGTGATCAGCTTGTGACGTTCTCATGATGAAGTTTCACCAACAGTGTCTCATTTCGAGCTTAAATCCAGCTACTAGTAACTACACAGTACTGACTGCAACGATAACTTTTATCTATACCTTTCACATGCTGCGCTTTTGGCCAGGGCCTACTAATGTCAACATAATACTCGATATAAACTTTTGTTCATGATGCAGCTTCACCATGCAGAAGTTTCGCCTTCAAATGCTCTCTTGGCCATATGACGTAACACAAGGTTACTAGTAACATCACAGTACTAGCCACAATTTGATCGCAAAATTCTACGACTTTCACATGTTGATGTTTCGGCTTGCGCTTAGCCTACTAGAAGCAACATAATACTAGTCATATCATAGAGCTTGATCAGCTTGTGACATTCTCATGATGAAGTTTCACCAACAGTGTCTCATTTTGAGCTTAAATCCAGCTACTAGTAACTACACAGTACTGACTGCAACAATAACTTTTATCTATACCTTTCACATGCTGCGTTTTCGGCCAAGGCCTACTAACGTCAACATAATACTCGATATAAAATTTTGATCATGATGCAGCTTTCCCATGCAGAAGTTTCGCCTTCAAATGCTCTCTTGGCCATATGACGGAACACCAGGTTACTAGTAACATCACAGTACTAGCCACAGTTTGATTGCAAAATTCTACGACTTTCACATGTTGATGTTTCGGCTTGCGCTTAGCCTACTAGAAGCAACATAATACTAGTCATATCATAGAGCGTGATCAGCTTGTGACGTTCTCATGATGAAGTTTCACCAATAGTGTTTCATTCGAATTGGTTCTGCTTTAAGCTCTCCAATTGTTTTGGATGAACCAGTTTTGCCCTTCGAAGCCACTTTTGTGAGCTTTTGTGGGTCTTTACCAAGAGGATATACCTCAAGGCCTCTTTCAATTCCTTTAAGTTCTTTCAACTCCTTTACAGTTTCTAGGTTCACATAGCTGCAAACCTTATTTCTAGTTTTAAGTCTGGCCAACTTGGGGAGAGTTGGTGCAGACCGTGACCAATTCTAGTAGGATGCCACAACAAGAATGTGATCAACTTAGCTTGTCGATGAACCTGCCCCACATTCAAACAACTCTATCGCCTTTTCCTCGTATAGTTATATGCGAGGGCCTCTCATAGAGAGCGCTGTTAGCAACCTTTTCCACATAGACGATAAAGTTGTGAGTGTTTTGCACATGGCTGTTGTCATCACCACGTGACGAGTCAACTCAGCTTGACTCTCTACACTCCGACAAGCTTTGCACATACGCCTTTAGTTCAGTATGTGTCTTTAATCTGACTCCGGTGCCTCAAGCCGGAAAAATTGTCAGATTATGATCATTATCGGTTAGTCATCCCGATGCAAGATCGTATCGTACTGTCTTTGTCTACCTCCAGATTCCGAAGAACAGGAGGAGACTCTCCCAGACCTACATATCTGGGAGAATGTTCAGAGGGCGAGAAGCTGTGGATTACTCTCCCCTAAGAACTGACTAAACTTTACCCTCGTCCAAGGTAAGTTTATTTTAGCTAGCCTTCTATGTAAAGGATCTGAGGCTAAGCTGTGTTTTTTCGAGCCTTTGGCTCGGAGCAAGTTCAGTGGGCGCCCCGAGTAGCTCAACTCTTTCCCACTGAACAGCGCAACGCTCTGTCACTCGCTGGGATTTTTGCGTGTCGGTTCTAACCACGCGACTTGTGGACCTTTTTAGGCCTTTCTCATTCACAAGTCTATAGCTGGGCTTCTATAACCCAGCTTCTGAGATCTAGATAGCTGCAGTTCTGCTAGGCTGCTTTTGCTAACTAGTCTCCCTTTAAGCAGTCCCTTGCCATGACTGCTGAACTATGTATCCACACAAGTAGTTTTTGAGCTCGATACATAATTCGAGATTGGTTGCCAAGCAATCTCTAGCGACAGAGCGTCATGCGCACTACAGACATGGCCTCTACCAGCAGCCATGCCCGAAGGAATCAATCACTGATCCTTCCGCAGGTTCCCCTACGGAAACCTTGTTACGACTTTTACTTCCTCTAGACAATTAAGCTCGATCCGCTTCATCCCGTTGCCGGAGACCGAAGTCCCAACAGTAGGAATTTGCAATTCTTGCTTAACTATCCAATCAGTAGTAGCGACGGGCGGTGTGTACAAAGGGCAGGGACGTAATCCCTATGAGTTGTTGACTCATAAGTACCAGGAATTCCTGGTTCACGTCTGCAAGTTACAACAGACGATCCCCTTGAAGCGCTGTACTTTTCTCTGATTGCCCAGTCCATTTCGGACCAAGGGCTGAGTACTCAATCTAAAAGTACACAGTGTAGCGCGCGTGCAGTCCAGAACATCTAAGGGCATCACAGACCTGTTATAGCCTCACTTCATCTGCGGTATTTAATTCCGCATAGTTCCTCTAAGAAGTGTTTGAATTCACATATAGTGAATTTCATTATTTAGATGGAGAAGATCTCGTTCGTTATCGGAATTAACCAGACAGATCACTCCACTAACTAAGAACGGCCATGCACCACCGCCCATATAATCATGAAAGATATTCAATCTGTCAATCCTTAAGATGTCTGGACCGGGTGAGTTTTCCCGTGTTGAGTCAAATTAAGCCGCAGGCTCCACTCCTGGTGGTGCCCTTCCGTCAATTCCTTTAAGTTTCGATTTTGCAACCATACTTCCCCCGGAACCAATAAACTTTGGTTTCCCGGTTAATCTCTTGCCAAGTCAAGATCGACTTTGACAAATTGTAGGTTGGTATAGTTTATGGTCAGAATTACGAGGGTATCTAATCCTCTTCAATACTCTGACTTTCGTTCTTGATTAATGAAAACATTCTTGGCAAATGCTTTCGCAGTAGTTTGTCTTGCCACGATCCAAGAATTTCACCTCTAACGTAGCAATACAAATGCCCCCGTCTGTTCCTTTCAATCATTACCGCACTCAGCCAACCGGCATCAATCGAGTAGCGGGTCATTCTCCATTATTCCATGCTTTATTATTCGATCCCAAAGGATGCTTTGAACACTCTAATTTTCTCAGGGTGAAAACACCGTTTCCACAGTTCGTCACATTTAAGTGCAAACTATTTCTTCGATGCGAAGGATGAGCGGAACGAGTCAACAGATTTAACTGAAGACCATGTTGCCGTTCTACTCAAACAGATCCAACTATGAGCTTTTTAAACGCAGCAACTATTGCATACGCTTGTAGAGGCTGGTATTACCGCGGCTGCTGGCACCAGACTTGCCCTCTACTCGTTCATCAATGGAGCTTTTAAGTCCATTCCATTCTGATTACAAACCATAAAGGTTCATATCATTATTTCTAGTCACTACCTCCTCGTGCGGAGAGTGGGTAATTTGCGTGCCTGCTGCCTTCCTTGGATGTGGTAGCCGTTTCTAAGGCTCCCTCTCCGGAATCGAACCCTGATTCCCCGTTACCCGTCACAACCATGGTAGTCCGTTACACTACCATCATAGGTTGATAGGTCAGAAATTCGGAAGTTCCGTCCCCAAGCCGAAGCTATCTGGGATCTTTCAGTTACTAGGACTCATCACGGGATGTGTCTGTACTTAGCAAATCACCCGGTGTAGTCTTGTAAAAGTCTCCGACAGTGTCGGACAATCAGCATGCATTAGCTGCAGGGTTACCGCAGTTATTCATTTAGCTTGCAAATCAACTAATAGATAGTAACTGATTTAATGAGCCATTCGCGGTTCCACTTTTTCAAGCTTCGCTTGCACATGCATGGCTTAGTCTTTCAGACAAGCATATGGCAACTGACAGGATCAATCAGTTTAATTGTACTTTGAACAATCTTTCGATTTGTTCGAATTTAGAAAGACATAGCCTTGCGGCCTCGTCAATCTTGCTTTGAGCTTTTTAAATCACGAAGAGTTTCAATGCATGCTTTGGCATGGCTACTAGTTACTACACAGTACTCTACACACTTAGAGTTACCCACGATTACACATTTCACATGCTGATGTTTCGGCTCGCGCGTACTAGAAACAGCATAATACTATGTGTACTGGTAGATAGCGCTCTGTGAGCATTTCCCATGAGCAGGTTTTGCCCTCCAAATCTCTGTTCTACTGTTACCAATACCGGCTAACAACTGTATCATACTAGGGAGAATTGACTCATGATTTAAAAACCAGATGTTCACATGTCGATGTTTCGGCTCTCGCCTACTAGAAACAACATAATACTAGTCTGTTAAAAATCTCAATCACGCCGCCTCTTCAGATACAGAAGTTTTACCTTTTATTGGTTAGAGAACAGCTTTCCAGCTGTCGACATGGTTACTAGTAACAACACCGTACTCAACACAAAAACTTTTCAACTTCACAACTTTCACATGCTGATGTTTCTGCTTTCGCATTCTAGAAACAGCATAATACTTATTGTTTTGTCAAGTAATTTGTGTGTCTTTCCCATGTGAAGTTTCACCGGTCAACAATGTTTCCCTGACCAATTACGGCTACTAGTAGCTGTATAATACTAGGGAAAATGATTGAGGATTTAATATCAGATTTTCACATGTTGATGTTTCGGCTTTCGCCTACTAGAAACAACATAATACTAGTCTGCTAAGAAATCTCGCTCAAATTGCCTTTTCACATACAGAAGTTTCACCTTCTATTGGTTAGAGAACAGTTCTCAGCTGTCGACATGGTTACTAGTAACAACATCGTACTCAACACAAAAATTCTTCAACTTCACAACTTTCACATGCTGATGTTTCTGCTTTCGCGTACTAGAAACAGCATAATACTTATTGCTTTGTCAAGAAGTGTGTGTGTCTTTCCCATGCGAAAGTTTCACCGGTCAGCAATAATTGCCGTGTCCAATTAAGGTTACTCATAGCTGTATAATACTAGGGAAAATGATTGAGGATTTAATATCAGATTTTCACATGTTGATGTTTCGGCTTTCGCCTACTAGAAACAACATAATACTAGTCTGCTAATAAATCTCGCTCAAATTGCCTTTTCACATACAGAAGTTTCACCTCTTCTTGGTCACTGTACAGATGATGCTGTCTGTTCTTTATTTGGTTCTGCTTATTATAAGGAGGGGCATCACTCCTTCCTCCTTGGTTTGCATGCATTAAGCCTGCTTTGTGAAAAGCGTATCTTTCTAGCTTTTCTTCGCCTTACTCGAGTAGGACGATACAATCCAGACATTAGTCAGTCTTGGTGTAAAGTCACTGAGTATTATTCGGTTCTGCTTTATTCAGCAATATGCTGTATAATTGTTGTAATTTGCGAACATATTTGTTCTCAGTTCCGAACTACTAGCGACGACAGATTACCAGCGGTCATGAGCCATCAAGGTAGTTCTTTGGTGCATCAAGTAGAGAGGTGCCATCAAACAACACTTCCCTAATAATGCTACACACATAGAATTTGCTACAGTGCAGCTTTTTACTTTGCAAAATTTGCGCACAAATTTTGCATAGAATAAATGTTTTATCAAGATTTTTAGATCCCCTCCCTTGAGAGAACGTTACTCCTTTAAGTGAACACCCCGCGGCGTCCTGTTGTTATTGCTTATAACCATTTCGCAAGCCGGAGGCATAATGCACTACGCAAGCCGCTACTTTGGCACAGAGGCACCTAGTTTTACACCCGGGACTTCAGGTGGCCCAGTTTTACACCCAGTACAGCGGTGCCAGTTGGTAACCCGGTGGATCCTCGGAGACCAGACATGATCATAGATCAAACCCGATGTATGCTACTCCTGAACGTATAGTATCTCCACTGTGCAATGAAATTATCGTTCGTTTCGGGCCTTCCTATACGTTCAGCAGACAATCGCTAGGAATTCACCTCGTGACCCGTGGTGACCACACTGGATTTCAAGTTTATTGATTTGGACAGACCTGTCATTTATTTTGCTTTTCAGCTTCAGTTCTGCTCGATCTAGCTTGCCTAAGGCTTGATCTCGCTTTGCTCACCCCTGTAGGAGCCTCTACTAGTACCACTCGGAGTAATGGGGAATCCACCAGACCTAATCGATGAATGCCATCAAACAACAAACATCATACCCGGCTTCATCAGGCATATTTTATTACTTCCGAGAGGTACTTTAGTATCAGATCTTTCTCCATGCCTCTTATGAGGACCCGTCAGACCTTTCGGTTTATCGTTTAGCTTCAGTCCTGCTCGATCTAGCTTTCCCAAGGCTCGATCTAGCTCTATTCGCCCCACTAGAGGGCTCTCTAAGACCCCTCGGTCTTAGTGTTAGCTCCGGTACTGCTCGGTCGTGCTTGCTGAAGGCCCGACCCAGCTTTAGTTAGATTCTCGTACTTTCTCTTGGCCTCTCTAGGAGGACCAGACAGACCTCTCGGTCTATCGTTTAGCTTCAGTCCTGCTCGATCTAGCTTGCCCAAGGCTTGATCAAGCTCTATTCGCCCCGCTAGAGGGCTCTCTAAGACCCCTCGGTCTTAGTGTTATCTTCTGTAATGCCTAACCAAGCTTACTACAGGCCTTGGTCAGGTCTTTATCGGTCACCGATTAGTAACAGACCAATCATAGGGCCTTCCACCCTATCCGGGTTGAGGTCTTTAGTCCAGCCATATTTTGACAAGACACCTCTCCCTAATAATGCCCCACACATAGAATTACTGTCCATGCAGTATTTAACTTGTGTTTTTTTCTAAAATTTGATTTTCACTTTTTGGAGGTTCATTTGCTCCTCTGACACTCTTTCAGCTTCAATCTTACTCGATCTAGCTTTCCCAAGGCTCGATCTAGCTCTATTCGCCCCACTAGAGGGCTCTCTAAGACACTTCGGTCTTAGTGTTAGCTCCGGTCTTGCTCAATCGTGCTTGCTGAAGGCGCGATCAAGCTTTAGTTAGCTTCTCGTACTTCCTCTTGGCCTCTCTAGGAGGACCAGACAGACCTCTCGGTCTATCGTTTAGCTTCAGTCCTGCTCGATCTAGCTTTCCCAAGGCTCGATCTAGCTCTATTCGCCCTGCTAGAGGGCTCTCTAAGACCCCTCGGTCTTAGTGTTAGCTCCGGTACAGCTCGGTCGTGCTTGCTGAAGGCCCGATCAAGCTTTAGTTAGATTCTCGTACTTTCTCTTGGCCTCTCTAGGAGGACCAGACAGACCTCTCGGTCTATCGTTTAGCTTCAGTCCTGCTTGATCTAGCTTTCCCAAGGCTCGATCTAGCTCTATTCGCCCTGCTAGAGGGCTCTCTAAGACCCCTCGGTCTTAGTGTTAGCTCCGGTACAGCTCGGTCGTGCTTGCTGAAGGCCCGATCAAGCTTTAGTTAGCTTCTCGTACTTTCTCTTGGCCTCTCTAGGAGGACCAGACAGACCTCTCGGTCTATCGTTTAGCTTCAGTCCTGCTCGATCTAGCTTTCCCAAGGCTCGATCTAGATCTATTCGCCCTGCTAGAGGGCTCTCTAAGACCCCTCGGTCTTAGTGTTAGCTCCGGTACAGCTCGGTCGTGCTTGCTGAAGGCCTGATCAAGCTTTAGTTAGCTTCTCGTACTTTCTCTTGGCCTCTCTAGGAGGACCAGACAGACCTTTCGGTCTCTTGCTTAGCTTCAGTCCTGCTCGATCTAGCTTTCCCAAGGCTCGATCTAGCTCTATTCGCCCCGCTAGAGGGCTCTCTAAGACCCCTCGGTCTTAGTGTTAACTCCTGTAATGCCTAACCAAGCTTACTACAGGCCTTGGTCAGGTCTTTATCGGTCACCGATTAGTAACAGACCGATCATGGGGCCTTCCACCCTATCCGGGTTGAGGTCTTTAGTCCAGCCATATTTTGACAAGACACCTCCCCCTAATAATGCCCCACAAATAGAAATACTGTCCATGCAGTATTTAACTTGTGTTTTTTCTAAAATTTGATTTTCACTTTTTGGAGGTTCATTTGCTCCTCTGACACTCTTTCAGCTTCAATCTTACTCGATCTAGCTTTCCCAAGGCTCGATCTAGCTCTATTCGCCCCACCAGAGGGCTCTCTAAGACACTTCGGTCTTAGTGTTAGCTCCGGTCTTGCTCAATCGTGCTTGCTGAAGGCGCGATCAAGCTTTAGTTAGCTTCTCGTACTTTCTCTTGGCCTCTCTAGGAGGACCAGACAGACCTCTCGGTCTATCGTTTAGCTTCAGTCCTGCTCGATCTAGCTTTCCCAAGGCTCGATCTAGCTCTATTCGCCCCGCTAGAGGGCTCTCTAAGACCCCTCGGTCTTAGTGTTAGCTCCGGTACAGCTCGGTCGTGCTTGCTGAAGGCCCGATCAAGCTTTAGTTGGCTTCTCGTACTTTCTCTTGGCCTCTCTAGGAGGACCAGACAGACCTCTCGGTCTCTTGCTTAGCTTCAGTCCTGCTCGATCTAGCTTGCCCAAGGCTTGATCAAGCTCTATTCGCCCCGCTAGAGGGCTCTCTAAGACCCCTCGGTCTTAGTGTTAGCTCCGGTACAGCTCGGTCGTGCTTGCTGAAGGCCCGATCAAGCTTTAGTTAGCTTCTCGTTTTTTCTCTTGGCCTCTCTAGGAGGACCAGACAGACCTCTCGGTCTATCGTTTAGCTTCAGTCCTGCTCGATCTAGCTTTCCCAAGGCTCGATCTAGCTCTATTCGCCCCGCTAGAGGGCTCTCTAAGACCCCTCGGTCTTAGTGTTAGCTCCGGTACAGCTCGGTCGTGCTTGCTGAAGGCCCGATCAAGCTTTAGTTGGCTTCTCGTACTTTCTCTTGGCCTCTCTAGGAGGACCAGACAGACCTCTCGGTCTATCCTTTAGCTTCAGTCCTGCTCGATCTAGCTTTCCCAAGGCTCGATCTAGCTCTATTCGCCCCGCTAGAGGGCTCTCTAAGACCCCTCGGTCTTAGTGTTATCTCCTGTAATGCCTAACCAAGCTTACTACAGGCCTTGGTCAGGTCTTTATCGGTCACCGATTAGTAACAGACCGATCATAGGGCCTTCCACCCTATCTGGGTTGAGGTCTTTAGTCCAGCCATATTTTGACAAGACACCTCCCCCTAATAATGCCCCACACATAGAATTACTGTTTATGCAGCTTTTCACTTGTGAAATTTTTAATTTTCGCAATTATTATAGAATAAGTGTTTGCGCAGCTTTTCATAGGTCGAGCTCTAGCTAGCTAGCTCAAGCTAGCTAGCTAGCTCAAGCTCAAGCTATCTAGCTCAAGCTCAAGCCAGCTAGCTCAAGCTCAAGCTAGCTAGCTAGCTCAAGCTCAAGCTAGCTAGCTAGCTCAAGCTCAAGCTAGCTAGCTCAAGCTCAAGCTAGCTAGCTCAAGCTCAAGCTAGCTAGCTAGCTCAAGCTCAAGCTCAAGCTAGCTAGCTCAAGCTCAAGCTCAAGCTAGCTAGCTAGCTCAAGCTCAAGCTAGCTAGCTAGCTCAAGCTCAAGCTAGCTAGCTAGCTCAAGCTCAAGCTAGCTAGCTCAAGCTCAAGCTCAAGCTCAAGCTAGCTAGCTAGCTCAAGCTAGCTAGCTAGCTCAAGCTCAAGCTAGCTAGCTAGCTCAAGTTCAAGCTAGCTAGCTAGCTCAAGCTCAAGCTAGCTAGCTAGCTCAAGCTCAAGCTAGCTAGCTCAAGCTCAAGCTAGCTAGCTCAAGCTCAAGCTAGCTAGCTAGCTCAAGCTCAAGCTCAAGCTAGCTAGCTCAAGCTCAAGCTCAAGCTAGCTAGCTAGCTCAAGCTCAAGCTAGCTAGCTAGCTCAAGCTCAAGCTCAAGCTAGCTAGCTAGCTCAAGTTCAAGCTAGCTAGCTAGCTCAAGCTCAAGCTAGCTAGCTCAAGCTCAAGCTAGCTAGCTCAAGCTCAAGCCAGCTAGCTCAAGCTCAAGCTCAAGCTAGCTAGCTAGCTCAAGCACAAGCTAGCTAGCTAGCTCAATCTCAAGCTAGCTAGCTCAAGCTCAAGCTAGCTAGCTCAAGCTCAAGCTAGCTAGCTAGCTCAAGCTCAAGCTCAAGCTAGCTAGCTCAAGCTCAAGCTCAAGCTAGCTAGCTAGCTCAAGCTCAAGCTAGCTAGCTAGCTCAAGCTCAAGCTCAAGCTAGCTAGCTCAAGCTCAAGCTCAAGCTAGCTAGCTAGCTCAAGCTCAAGCTGGCTAGCTAGCTCAAGCTCAAGCTAGCTAGCTAGCTCAAGCTCAAGCTAGCTAGCTCAAGCTCAAGCTCAAGCTCAAGCTAGCTAGCTAGCTCAAGCTAGCTAGCTAGCTCAAGCTCAAGCTAGCTAGCTAGCTCAAGTTCAAGCTAGCTAGCTAGCTCAAGCTCAAGCTAGCTAGCTAGCTCAAGCTCAAGCTAGCTAGCTCAAGCTCAAGCTAGCTAGCTCAAGCTCAAGCTAGCTAGCTAGCTCAAGCTCAAGCTCAAGCTAGCTAGCTCAAGCTCAAGCTCAAGCTAGCTAGCTAGCTCAAGCTCAAGCTAGCTAGCTAGCTCAAGCTCAAGCTAGCTAGCTAGCTCAAGTTCAAGCTAGCTAGCTAGCTCAAGCTCAAGCTAGCTAGCTCAAGCTCAAGCTAGCTAGCTCAAACTCAAGCTAGCTAGCTAGCTCAAGTTCAAGCTAGCTAGCTAGCTCAAGCTCAAGCTAGCTAGCTAGCTCAAGCTCAAGCTAGCTAGCTCAAGCTCAAGCTAGCTAGCTCAAGCTCCAGCTAGCTAGCTAGCTCAAGCTCAAGCTCAAGCTAGCTAGCTCAAGCTCAAGCTCAAGCTAGCTAGCTAGCTCAAGCTCAAGCTAGCTAGCTAGCTCAAGCTCAAGCTAGCTAGCTAGCTCAAGTTCAAGCTAGCTAGCTAGCTCAAGCTCAAGCTAGCTAGCTCAAGCTCAAGCTAGCTAGCTCAAGCTCAAGCCAGCTAGCTCAAGCTCAAGCTCAAGCTAGCTAGCTAGCTCAAGCACAAGCTTGCTAGCTAGCTCAAGCTCAAGCTAGCTAGCTCAAGCTCAAGCTAGCTAGCTCAAGCTCAAGCTAGCTAGCTCAAGCTCAAGCTCAAGCTAGCTAGCTAGCTCAAGCACAAGCTTGCTAGCTAGCTCAAGCTCAAGCTAGCTAGCTCAAGCTCAAGCTAGCTAGCTCAAGCTCAAGCTAGCTAGCTAGCTCAAGCTCAAGCTCAAGCTAGCTAGCTCAAGCTCAAGCTCAAGCTAGCTAGCTAGCTCAAGCTCAAGCTAGCTAGCTAGCTCAAGCTCAAGCTAGCTAGCTAGCTCAAGCTCAAGCTAGCTAGCTCAAGCTCAAGCTCAAGCTAGCTAGCTAGCTCAAGCTAGCTAGCTAGCTCAAGCTCAAGCTAGCTAGCTAGCTCAAGTTCAAGCTAGCTAGCTAGCTCAAGCTCAAGCTAGCTAGCTAGCTCAAGCTCAAGCTAGCTAGCTCAAGCTCAAGCTAGCTAGCTCAAGCTCAAGCTAGCTAGCTAGCTCAAGCTCAAGCTCAAGCTAGCTAGCTCAAGCTCAAGCTCAAGCTAGCTAGCTAGCTCAAGCTCAAGCTAGCTAGCTAGCTCAAGCTCAAGCTAGCTAGCTAGCTCAAGTTCAAGCTAGCTAGCTAGCTCAAGCTCAAGCTAGCTAGCTCAAGCTCAAGCTAGCTAGCTCAAGCTCAAGCCAGCTAGCTCAAGCTCAAGCTCAAGCTAGCTAGCTAGCTCAAGCACAAGCTAGCTAGCTAGCTCAAGCTCAAGCTAGCTAGCTCAAGCTCAAGCTAGCTAGCTCAAGCTCAAGCTAGCTAGCTAGCTCAAGCTCAAGCTCAAGCTAGCTAGCTCAAGCTCAAGCTCAAGCTAGCTAGCTAGCTCAAGCTCAAGCTAGCTAGCTAGCTCAAGCTCAAGCTCAAGCTAGCTAGCTCAAGCTCAAGCTCAAGCTAGCTAGCTAGCTCAAGCTCAAGCTAGCTAGCTAGCTCAAGCTCAAGCTAGCTAGCTAGCTCAAGCTCAAGCTAGCTAGCTCAAGCTCAAGCTCAAGCTCAAGCTAGCTAGCTAGCTCAAGCTAGCTAGCTAGCTCAAGCTCAAGCTAGCTAGCTAGCTCAAGTTCAAGCTAGCTAGCTAGCTCAAGCTCAAGCTAGCTAGCTAGCTCAAGCTCAAGCTAGCTAGCTCAAGCTCAAGCTAGCTAGCTCAAGCTCAAGCTAGCTAGCTAGCTCAAGCTCAAGCTCAAGCTAGCTAGCTCAAGCTCAAGCTCAAGCTAGCTAGCTAGCTCAAGCTCAAGCTAGCTAGCTAGCTCAAGCTCAAGCTAGCTAGCTAGCTCAAGTTCAAGCTAGCTAGCTAGCTCAAGCTCAAGCTAGCTAGCTCAAGCTCAAGCTAGCTAGCTCAAACTCAAGCTAGCTAGCTAGCTCAAGTTCAAGCTAGCTAGCTAGCTCAAGCTCAAGCTAGCTAGCTAGCTCAAGCTCAAGCTAGCTAGCTCAAGCTCAAGCTAGCTAGCTCAAGCTCAAGCTAGCTAGCTAGCTCAAGCTCAAGCTCAAGCTAGCTAGCTCAAGCTCAAGCTCAAGCTAGCTAGCTAGCTCAAGCTCAAGCTAGCTAGCTAGCTCAAGCTCAAGCTAGCTAGCTAGCTCAAGTTCAAGCTAGCTAGCTAGCTCAAGCTCAAGCTAGCTAGCTCAAGCTCAAGCTAGCTAGCTCAAGCTCAAGCCAGCTAGCTCAAGCTCAAGCTCAAGCTAGCTAGCTAGCTCAAGCACAAGCTTGCTAGCTAGCTCAAGCTCAAGCTAGCTAGCTCAAGCTCAAGCTAGCTAGCTCAAGCTCAAGCTAGCTAGCTCAAGCTCAAGCTCAAGCTAGCTAGCTAGCTCAAGCACAAGCTTGCTAGCTAGCTCAAGCTCAAGCTAGCTAGCTCAAGCTCAAGCTAGCTAGCTCAAGCTCAAGCTAGCTAGCTAGCTCAAGCTCAAGCTCAAGCTAGCTAGCTCAAGCTCAAGCTCAAGCTAGCTAGCTAGCTCAAGCTCAAGCTAGCTAGCTAGCTCAAGCTCAAGCTAGCTAGCTAGCTCAAGCTCAAGCTAGCTAGCTCAAGCTCAAGCTCAAGCTAGCTAGCTAGCTCAAGCTAGCTAGCTAGCTCAAGCTCAAGCTAGCTAGCTAGCTCAAGTTCAAGCTAGCTAGCTAGCTCAAGCTCAAGCTAGCTAGCTAGCTCAAGCTCAAGCTATCTAGCTCAAGCTCAAGCTAGCTAGCTCAAGCTCAAGCTAGCTAGCTAGCTCAAGCTCAAGCTCAAGCTAGCTAGCTCAAGCTCAAGCTCAAGCTAGCTAGCTAGCTCAAGCTCAAGCTAGCTAGCTAGCTCAAGCTCAAGCTAGCTAGCTAGCTCAAGTTCAAGCTAGCTAGCTAGCTCAAGCTCAAGCTAGCTAGCTCAAGCTCAAGCTAGCTAGCTCAAGCTCAAGCCAGCTAGCTCAAGCTCAAGCTCAAGCTAGCTAGCTAGCTCAAGCTCAAGCTCAAGCTCAAGCTAGCTAGCTAGCTCAAGTTCAAGCTAGCTAGCTAGCTCAAGCTCAAGCTAGCTAGCTCAAGCTCAAGCTAGCTAGCTCAAGCTCAAGCCAGCTAGCTCAAGCTCAAGCTCAAGCTAGCTAGCTAGCTCAAGCTCAAGCTAGCTAGCTCAAGCTCAAGCTAGCTAGCTAGCTAGCTCAAGCTCAAGCTCAAGCTAGCTAGCTCAAGCTCAAGCTCAAGCTAGCTAGCTCAAGCTCAAGCTCAAGCTAGCTAGCTCAAGCTCAAGCTCAAGCTAGCTAGCTCAAGCCCAAGCTCAAGCTAGCTAGCTAGCTCAAGCTCAAGCTAGCTAGCTCAAGCTCAAGCTCAAGCTCAAGCTAGCTAGCTAGCTAGCTCAAGCTCAAGCTCAAGCTAGCTAGCTAGCTCAAGCTCAAGCTAGCTAGCTCAAGCTCAAGCTAGCTAGCTAGCTCAAGTTCAAGCTAGCTAGCTAGCTCAAGCTCAAGCTAGCTAGCTAGCTCAAGCTCAAGCTAGCTAGCTCAAGCTCAAGCTAGCTAGCTCAAGCTCAAGCTAGCTAGCTAGCTCAAGCTCAAGCTCAAGCTAGCTAGCTCAAGCTCAAGCTCAAGCTAGCTAGCTAGCTCAAGCTCAAGCTAGCTAGCTAGCTCAAGCTCAAGCTAGCTAGCTAGCTCAAGTTCAAGCTAGCTAGCTAGCTCAAGCTCAAGCTAGCTAGCTCAAGCTCAAGCTAGCTAGCTCAAACTCAAGCTAGCTAGCTAGCTCAAGTTCAAGCTAGCTAGCTAGCTCAAGCTCAAGCTAGCTAGCTAGCTCAAGCTCAAGCTAGCTAGCTCAAGCTCAAGCTAGCTAGCTCAAGCTCAAGCTAGCTAGCTAGCTCAAGCTCAAGCTCAAGCTAGCTAGCTCAAGCTCAAGCTCAAGCTAGCTAGCTAGCTCAAGCTCAAGCTAGCTAGCTAGCTCAAGCTCAAGCTAGCTAGCTAGCTCAAGTTCAAGCTAGCTAGCTAGGTCAAGCTCAAGCTAGCTAGCTCAAGCTCAAGCTAGCTAGCTCAAGCTCAAGCCAGCTAGCTCAAGCTCAAGCTCAAGCTAGCTAGCTAGCTCAAGCACAAGCTTGCTAGCTAGCTCAAGCTCAAGCTAGCTAGCTCAAGCTCAAGCTAGCTAGCTCAAGCTCAAGCTAGCTAGCTCAAGCTCAAGCTCAAGCTAGCTAGCTAGCTCAAGCACAAGCTTGCTAGCTAGCTCAAGCTCAAGCTAGCTAGCTCAAGCTCAAGCTAGCTAGCTCAAGCTCAAGCTAGCTAGCTAGCTCAAGCTCAAGCTCAAGCTAGCTAGCTCAAGCTCAAGCTCAAGCTAGCTAGCTAGCTCAAGCTCAAGCTAGCTAGCTAGCTCAAGCTCAAGCTAGCTAGCTAGCTCAAGCTCAAGCTAGCTAGCTCAAGCTCAAGCTCAAGCTAGCTAGCTAGCTCAAGCTAGCTAGCTAGCTCAAGCTCAAGCTAGCTAGCTAGCTCAAGTTCAAGCTAGCTAGCTAGCTCAAGCTCAAGCTAGCTAGCTAGCTCAAGCTCAAGCTAGCTAGCTCAAGCTCAAGCTAGCTAGCTCAAGCTCAAGCTAGCTAGCTAGCTCAAGCTCAAGCTCAAGCTAGCTAGCTCAAGCTCAAGCTCAAGCTAGCTAGCTAGCTCAAGCTCAAGCTAGCTAGCTAGCTCAAGCTCAAGCTAGCTAGCTAGCTCAAGTTCAAGCTAGCTAGCTAGCTCAAGCTCAAGCTAGCTAGCTCAAGCTCAAGCTAGCTAGCTCAAGCTCAAGCCAGCTAGCTCAAGCTCAAGCTCAAGCTAGCTAGCTAGCTCAAGCTCAAGCTCAAGCTAGCTAGCTAGCTCAAGTTCAAGCTAGCTAGCTAGCTCAAGCTCAAGCTAGCTAGCTCAAGCTCAAGCTAGCTAGCTCAAGCTCAAGCCAGCTAGCTCAAGCTCAATCTCAAGCTAGCTAGCTAGCTCAAGCTCAAGCTAGCTAGCTCAAGCTCAAGCTAGCTAGCTAGCTAGCTCAAGCTCAAGCTCAAGCTAGCTAGCTCAAGCTCAAGCTCAAGCTAGCTAGCTCAAGCTCAAGCTCAAGCTAGCTAGCTCAAGCTCAAGCTCAAGCTAGCTAGCTCAAGCTCAAGCTCAAGCTAGCTAGCTAGCTCAAGCTCAAGCTAGCTAGCTCAAGCTCAAGCTCAAGCTCAAGCTAGCTAGCTAGCTAGCTCAAGCTCAAGCTCAAGCTAGCTAGCTAGCTCAAGCTCAAGCTAGCTAGCTCAAGCTCAAGCCAGCTAGCTCAAGCTCAAGCTCAAGCTAGCTAGCTAGCTCAAGCTCAAGCTAGCTAGCTCAAGCTCAAGCCAGCTAGCTCAAGCTCAAGCTCAAGCTCAAGCTAGCTAGCTAGCTCAAGCTCAAGCTAGATAGCTAGCTCAAGCTAGCTAGCTAGCTCAAGCTCAAGCTCAAGCTAGCTAGCTAGCTAGCTCAAGCTCAAGCTAGCTAGCTCAAGCTCAAGCCAGCTAGCTCAAGCTCAAGCTCAAGCTAGCTAGCTAGCTCAAGCTCAAGCTAGCTAGCTCAAGCTCAAGCTCAAGCGAGCTAGCTAGCTCAAGCTCAAGCTAGCTAGCTAGCTCAAGCTCAAGCTAGCTAACTCAAGCTAACTCAGCTAGCTCAAGCTAACTCAAGCTAGCTAAAGCTAACTCAAGCTAACTCAAGCTAACTCAAGCTAACTCAAGCTAGCTAAAGCTAACTCAAGCTAACTCAAGCTAACCCGAGCTAACTCAAGCTAGCTCAAGCTAACCCAAGCTAGCTAAAGCTAACTCAAGCTAACTCAAGCTAATTCAAGCTAACTCAAGCTAACTCAAGCTAACTCAAGCTAACTCAAGCTAGTTCAAGCTAACTCAAGCTAGCTAAAGCTAACTCAAGCTAACTCAAGCTAACTCAAGCTAGCTCAAGCTAACTCAAGCTAGTTCAAGCTAACTCAAGCTAGCTAAAGCTAACTCAAGCTAACTCAAGCTAACTCAAGCTAGCTCAAGCTAACTCAAGCTAACTCAAGCTAACTCAAGCTAACCCGAGCTAACTCAAGCTAACTCAAGGTAGCTAAAGCTAGTTCAAGCTAGCTCAAGCTAGCTAAAGCTAAGACAAGCTAACTCAAGCTAACTCAAGCTAACTCAAGCTAACTCAAGCTAGTTCAAGCTAACTCAAGCTAGCTAAAGCTAACTCAAGCTAACTCAAGCTAACTCAAGCTAGCTCAAGCTAACTCAAGCTAGTTCAAGCTAACTCAAGCTAGCTAAAGCTAACTCAAGCTAACTCAAGCTAACTCAAGCTAGCTCAAGCTAACTCAAGCTAGTTCAAGCTAACTCAAGCTAGCTAAAGCTAACTCAAGCTAACTCAAGCTAACTCAAGCTAACTCAAGCTAGCTAAAGCTAACTCAAGCTAACTCAAGCTAACCCGAGCTAACTCAAGCTAGCTCAAGCTAACCCAAGCTAGCTAAAGCTAACTCAAGCTAACTCAAGCTAATTCAAGCTAACTCAAGCTAACTCAAGCTAACTCAAGCTAACTCAAGCTAGCTAAAGCTAACTCAAGCTAACTCAAGCTAACTCAAGCTAACCCGAGCTAACTCAAGCTAACTCAGGGTAGCTAAAGCTAGTTCAAGCTAACTCAAGCTAGCTAAAGCTAACTCAAGCTAACTCAAGCTAACTCAAGCTAGCTCAAGCTAACTCAAGCTAACTCAAGCTAACTCAAGCTAACCCGAGCTAACTCAAGCTAACTCAAGGTAGCTAAAGCTAGTTCAAGCTAGCTCAAGCTAGCTAAAGCTAAGACAAGCTAACTCAAGCTAACTCAAGCTAACTCAAGCTAACTCAAGCTAGTTCAAGCTAACTCAAGCTAGCTAAAGCTAACTCAAGCTAACTCAAGCTAACTCAAGCTAGCTCAAGCTAACTCAAGCTAGTTCAAGCTAACTCAAGCTAGCTAAAGCTAACTCAAGCTAACTCAAGCTAACTCAAGCTAGCTCAAGCTAACTCAAGCTAGTTCAAGCTAACTCAAGCTAGCTAAAGCTAACTCAAGCTAACTCAAGCTAACTCAAGCTAACTCAAGCTAGCTAAAGCTAACTCAAGCTAACTCAAGCTAACCCGAGCTAACTCAAGCTAGCTCAAGCTAACCCAAGCTAGCTAAAGCTAACTCAAGCTAACTCAAGCTAATTCAAGCTAACTCAAGCTAACTCAAGCTAACTCAAGCTAACTCAAGCTAGCTAAAGCTAACTCAAGCTAACTCAAGCTAACTCAAGCTAACCCGAGCTAACTCAAGCTAACTCAAGGTAGCTAAAGCTAGTTCAAGCTAACTCAAGCTAGCTAAAGCTAAGACAAGCTAACTCAAGCTAACTCAAGCTAACTCAAGCTAACTCAAGCTAACTCAAGCTAGTTCAAGCTAACTCAAGCTAACTCAAGCTAACTCAAGCTAGCTAAAGCTAACTCAAGCTAACTCAAGCTAACTCAAGCTAACCCGAGCTAACTCAAGCTAACTCAAGGTAGCTAAAGCTAGTTCAAGCTAGCTCAAGCTAGCTAAAGCTAAGACAAGCTAACTCAAGCTAACTCAAGCTAACTCAAGCTAGTTCAAGCTAACTCAAGCTAGCTAAAGCTAACTCAAGCTAACTCAAGCTAACTCAAGCTAGCTCAAGCTAACTCAAGCTAGTTCAAGCTAACTCAAGCTAGCTAAAGCTAACTCAAGCTAACTCAAGCTAACTCAAGCTAACTCAAGCTAGCTAAAGCTAACTCAAGCTAACTCAAGCTAACCCGAGCTAACTCAAGCTAGCTCAAGCTAACCCAAGCTAGCTAAAGCTAACTCAAGCTAACTCAAGCTAATTCAAGCTAACTCAAGCTAACTCAAGCTAACTCAAGCTAACTCAAGCTAGCTAAAGCTAACTCAAGCTAACTCAAGCTAACTCAAGCTAACCCGAGCTAACTCAAGCTAACTCAAGGTAGCTAAAGCTAGTTCAAGCTAACTCAAGCTAGCTAAAGCTAAGACAAGCTAACTCAAGCTAACTCAAGCTAACTCAAGCTAACTCAAGCTAACTCAAGCTAGTTCAAGCTAACTCAAGCTAACTCAAGCTAACTCAAGCTAGCTAAAGCTAACTCAAGCTAACTCAAGCTAACTCAAGCTAACCCGAGCTAACTCAAGCTAACTCAAGGTAGCTAAAGCTAGTTCAAGCTAGCTCAAGCTAGCTAAAGCTAAGACAAGCTAACTCAAGCTAACTCAAGCTAACTCAAGCTAGTTCAAGCTAACTCAAGCTAGCTAAAGCTAACTCAAGCTAACTCAAGCTAACTCAAGCTAGCTCAAGCTAACTCAAGCTAGTTCAAGCTAACTCAAGCTAGCTAAAGCTAACTCAAGCTAACTCAAGCTAACTCAAGCTAACTCAAGCTAGCTAAAGCTAACTCAAGCTAACTCAAGCTAACCCGAGCTAACTCAAGCTAGCTCAAGCTAACCCAAGCTAGCTAAAGCTAACTCAAGCTAACTCAAGCTAATTCAAGCTAACTCAAGCTAACTCAAGCTAACTCAAGCTAACTCAAGCTAGCTAAAGCTAACTCAAGCTAACTCAAGCTAACTCAAGCTAACCCGAGCTAACTCAAGCTAACTCAAGGTAGCTAAAGCTAGTTCAAGCTAACTCAAGCTAGCTAAAGCTAAGACAAGCTAACTCAAGCTAACTCAAGCTAACTCAAGCTAACTCAAGCTAACTCAAGCTAACTCAAGCTAGTTCAAGCTAACTCAAGCTAACTCAAGCTAACTCAAGCTAGCTAAAGCTAACTCAAGCTAACTCAAGCTAACTCAAGCTAACCCGAGCTAACTCAAGCTAACTCAAGGTAGCTAAAGCTAGTTCAAGCTAACTCAAGCTAGCTAAAGCTAAGACAAGCTAACTCAAGCTAACTCAAGCTAACTCAAGCTAACTCAAGCTAACTAAAGCTAGTTCAAGCTAACTCAAGCTAGCTAAAGCTAACTCAAGCTAACTCAAGCTAACTCAAGCTAGCTCAAGCTAACTCAAGCTAGTTCAAGCTAACTCAAGCTAGCTAAAGCTAACTCAAGCTAACTCAAGCTAACTCAAGCTAACTCAAGCTAGCTAAAGCTAACTCAAGCTAACTCAAGCTAACCCGAGCTAACTCAAGCTAGCTCAAGCTAACCCAAGCTAGCTAAAGCTAACTCAAGCTAACTCAAGCTAATTCAAGCTAACTCAAGCTAACTCAAGCTAACTCAAGCTAACTCAAGCTAGCTAAAGCTAACTCAAGCTAACTCAAGCTAACTCAAGCTAACCCGAGCTAACTCAAGCTAACTCAAGGTAGCTAAAGCTAGTTCAAGCTAACTCAAGCTAGCTAAAGCTAAGACAAGCTAACTCAAGCTAACTCAAGCTAACTCAAGCTAACTCAAGCTAACTCAAGCTAGTTCAAGCTAACTTAATGAAGTTAACCCAAGCTAACTTGGGTTAATGAAGTCAAACTCAAGCTAACCCGAGCTAACTCAAGCTAACTCAAGCTAATTCAAGCTAACTCAAGCTAACTCAAGCTATTTCAAGCTAACTCAAGCTAATTCAAGCTAACTCAAGCTAGCTCAAGCTAACTCAAGCTAACCCAAGCTAACTTAAGCTAGCTTAAGCTAATTAAAGCTAATTAAAGCTAACTCAAGCTAACCCAAGCTAACTTAAGCTAGCTCTAGCTGGCTGCCACTGTTAGGCCATTTGGGAGCGCTTTTCTCGCACTCTGATTGGCTGCCACTGTTAGGCCATTTGG
>NW_027450022.1:35000-44870 GCF_964194025.1 Convolutriloba macropyga
GAATTCCGAGGAAAACTTCTGCTCGATTCATTAACAAGATTTGCCAAAAGACGACAACTACACTACTCGGTAGCCGAGAATATAATATCAAGGCATTGAGTATGGTAACGCTCACTCCAGTTCCCCTTCAACAGTTTCACGTACTTTTCACTCTCTCTTCAGAGTGCTTTTCAACTTTCCCTCACGGTACTTGTTTACTATCGGTCTCGCTTTATAATTAGCTTTTGGAGAGACATATCTCCAGCTTCGAGTTGCACTTTCAAACAACTCTACTCATAGGAATGAGCCATTATGACTGGTATCGAAAATGACCTTTACAGGATTTTCACCTTCTTTGATGCTACTTTCCAGTAGACATCAGGACAAATTCACCAGTCTAGCATCAAACCATACCGGACACCGAGAAATGTTGCCATTTCTCTTCCCGATGAGCTTTTCCCTGTTCATTCGCCATTACTAAGGGATTCTCAGTTGATTTCTTTTCCTCCCCTTACTGATATGCTTAAGTTAAGGGGGTTCTCTCGCCCAATTCAGGTTATGTAGTTGATTGTCTCTTAATTGGTTCACTGACCAATATGAGACAGAAACCGATTCAGCAGTTTTGTTCGCTACTACTATCAAACACAGGTCGAAGTTTCCATTCAGTCATTAATTCCAACTTTCAAATGTTGTTGTTTCAGCTTTCGCTTACTAGAAGCAACATAATACTCGCTGCAATACAGACCTCGGGAAACCCTCACCGTGAATAAGGTTCACTCACATATTTCACTACATTTTGCGTGGGATTGGAGATGAGGCTACTCGTTCTTGCTCAGTACTAGGCTGAAAATTAACGAAACTTCGTTACAAACGTTCACATGTTGATGTTTCCGCTTTCGCGTACTCGAAACAACATAATACTAGTCTTTGTAATTTAGTTTCATAATTTCAACTGTTCTCATGCAGAATTTTTGCTCATTCTTATCCCAAATTTTGACCTGGCTACTAGTTACACTCCTTGTACTTATTGCAAAATGACCACAAATTTCAACAGCTTTCACATGTTGCTGTTTCGGCTTTCGCTTACTACAGTCAACATAATACTCGTTGCAAAATAAGTGCTCGGCATCTGCAATTTTCCAAAGACGAAGTTTCGCCAGTTCAATTTTCGCTCGCCAATTATGGCTACTAATTCACACGGTACTGAGCTCAACAACATTAAATTTGTTCAGCAAGACTTTCACATGTTGATGTTTTGGCTTTCGCCTACTAGAAGCAACATAATACTCGTCTTGTTAGCTCATTCAATGAGAATAGCTTTTCCCGTTGAGAATTTTTGCCTTCAATTGGCGTTGTAGTGAGTTTGGCTACTCAGATCACCAAATACTTGTGACAATTCGAACCAGAAATGTTTTCAATTTTCACATGCTGATGTTTCGGATTCAACCTACTAGAAGCAGCATAATACTTGTATTCAACAATTTCTGTATCAAATCCCAGTTTTCTCTGGTGCATCTTTGCCAAACTATTCCAAACTGCCTGAGTCTGAATACCAATTACAGGTACTAGTAAATGCACGTTACTAAGGACTATATAGTTCTAGGTTACTGTACACAACGACGTTCACATGTTGATGTTTCAGCTGCCGCTTACTAGAAACAACATAATACTTATCGTGCATACCTTTCCATAACTTGTCCTTTTCAGATGCATTAGTTTCCCTTTGTCTTGGCTTCTACAGTCAGACTGGCTACTAGTAACAGCACAGTACTAATCACATATCGTTCTACAGTTTGCAGACAACTTTCACATGTTGATGTTTCAGCTTTCGCCTACTAGAAACAACATAATACTCGCTGTATACATTTGTAGTTCTCTATGTAACTTTCATGTGAAGAAGTTTCGCCAGTCTTTTTGACTGTCTCAAATCTGAGTCATGCTTAGGCTACTAGTTGCTTCATAGTACTTATCGCCTCGAGATCATTGAACAAAACTTGATTTTCACATGTTGCTGTTTCAGCTTCCGCTTACTAGAAACAACATAATACTAGTCTCATTAAGTTCCGTCTCTTTGCAATTTTCTTATGAAGAAAATTCGCCATCACAATGACTCCAGCAGTTCTTGATCAAGGAATGCAATCATTGATCAGAATGCTATTATTTGAATCGGTTCTGCTTTAAGTGTTCCAATTTTATTGGAAGCACCAACAATAGAACATCAATGTGTTCAATCGAGAGTTATATAACCCTGAATCGGACGCAGTCAACAGCCGAAGCCGAGACCGCCTTTTGCGTTAGAGAGGTCGGTAAACAAATCTTGCGATTCATACCGAATTAACACATATAGCTGTGCTCCTCTTCGTAAAGCGAGCCAAGTGATCCCCTGTTGAAGGATGTATTTGGACCAATCTAGTAGCATTTGGTTTCCAACAAGCTCTCCCAAGTTAGCTTACTTATTGGGCTTTTCAACCAATTCGGTTGGCTACAAGCATCATCAAAGTACTAGCCACAGTTTGATCGCAAAATTCTACGACTTTCACATGTTGATGTTTCGGCTTGCGCTTAGCCTACTATAAGCAACATAATACTAGTCATATCATAGAGCGTGATCAGCTTGTGACGTTCTCATGATGAAGTTTCACCAACAGTGTCTCACTTCGAGCTTAAATCCAGCTACTAGTAACTACACAGTACTGACTGCAACGATAACTTTTATCTATACCTTTCACATGCTGCGCTTTCGGCCAGGGCCTACTAACGTCAACATAATACTCGATATAAACTTTTGTTCATGATGCAGCTTCCCCATGCAGAAGTTTCGCCTTCAAATGCTCTCTTGGCCATATGACGTAAGAAAAGGTTACTAGTAACATCACAGTACTAGCCACAGTTTGATTGCAAAATTCTACGACTTTCACATGTTGATGTTTCGGCTTGCGCTTAGCCTACTAGAAGCAACATAATACTAGTCATATCATAGAGCGTGATCAGCTTGTGACGTTCTCATGATGAAGTTTCACCAACAGTGTCTCATTTCGAGCTTAAATCCAGCTACTAGTAACTACACAGTACTGACTGCAACGCTAACTTTTATCTATACCTTTCACATGCTGCGCTTTCGGCCAGGGCCTACTAACGTCAACATAATACTCGATATAAACTTTTGTTCATGATGCAGCTTCCCCATGCAGAAGTTTCGCCTTCAAATGCTCTCTTGGCCATATGACGTAACACAAGGTTACTAGTAACATCACAGTACTAGCCACAATTTGATCGCAAAATTCTACGACTTTCACATGTTGATGTTTCGGCTTGCGCTTAGCCTACTAGAAGCAACATAATACTAGTCATATCATGGAGCGTGATCAGCTTGTGACGTTCTCATGATGAAGTTTCACCAACAGTGTCTCATTTCGAGCTTAAATCCAGCTACTAGTAACTACACAGTACTGACTGCAACGATAACTTTTATCTATACCTTTCACATGCTGCGCTTTCGGCCAGGGCCTACTAATGTCAACATAATACTCGATATAAACTTTTGTTCATGATGCAGCTTCCCCATGCAGAAGTTTCGCCTTCAAATGCTCTCTTGGCCATATGACGTAACACAAGGTTACTAGTAACATCACAGTACTAGCCACAATTTGATCGCAAAATTCTACGACTTTCACATGTTGATGTTTCGGCTTGCGCTTAGCCTACTAGAAGCAACATAATACTAGTCATATCATAGAGCTTGATCAGCTTGTGACATTCTCATGATGAAGTTTCACCAACAGTGTCTCATTTTGAGCTTAAATCCAGCTACTAGTAACTACACAGTACTGACTGCAACAATAACTTTTATCTATACCTTTCACATGCTGCGTTTTCGGCCAAGGCCTACTAACGTCAACATAATACTCGATATAAAATTTTGATCATGATGCAGCTTTCCCATGCAGAAGTTTCGCCTTCAAATGCTCTCTTGGCCATATGACGGAACACCAGGTTACTAGTAACATCACAGTACTAGCCACAGTTTGATTGCAAAATTCTACGACTTTCACATGTTGATGTTTCGGCTTGCGCTTAGCCTACTAGAAGCAACATAATACTAGTCATATCATAGAGCGTGATCAGCTTGTGACGTTCTCATGATGAAGTTTCACCAATAGTGTTTCATTCGAATTGGTTCTGCTTTAAGCTCTCCAATTGTTTTGGATGAACCAGTTTTGCCCTTCGAAGCCACTTTTGTGAGCTTTTGTGGGTCTTTACCAAGAGGATATACCTCAAGGCCTCTTTCAATTCCTTTAAGTTCTTTCAACTCCTTTACAGTTTCTAGGTTCACATAGCTGCAAACCTTATTTCTAGTTTTAAGTCTGGCCAACTTGGGGAGAGTTGGTGCAGACCGTGACCAATTCTAGTAGGATGCCACAACAAGAATGTGATCAACTTAGCTTGTCGATGAACCTGCCCCACATTCAAACAACTCTATCGCCTTTTCCTCGTATAGTTATATGCGAGGGCCTCTCATAGAGAGCGCTGTTAGCAACCTTTTCCACATAGACGATAAAGTTGTGAGTGTTTTGCACATGGCTGTTGTCATCACCACGTGACGAGTCAACTCAGCTTGACTCTCTACACTCCGACAAGCTTTGCACATACGCCTTTAGTTCAGTATGTGTCTTTAATCTGACTCCGGTGCCTCAAGCCGGAAAAATTGTCAGATTATGATCATTATCGGTTAGTCATCCCGATGCAAGATCGTATCGTACTGTCTTTGTCTACCTCCAGATTCCGAAGAACAGGAGGAGACTCTCCCAGACCTACATATCTGGGAGAATGTTCAGAGGGCGAGAAGCTGTGGATTACTCTCCCCTAAGAACTGACTAAACTTTACCCTCGTCCAAGGTAAGTTTATTTTAGCTAGCCTTCTATGTAAAGGATCTGAGGCTAAGCTGTGTTTTTTCGAGCCTTTGGCTCGGAGCAAGTTCAGTGGGCGCCCCGAGTAGCTCAACTCTTTCCCACTGAACAGCGCAACGCTCTGTCACTCGCTGGGATTTTTGCGTGTCGGTTCTAACCACGCGACTTGTGGACCTTTTTAGGCCTTTCTCATTCACAAGTCTATAGCTGGGCTTCTATAACCCAGCTTCTGAGATCTAGATAGCTGCAGTTCTGCTAGGCTGCTTTTGCTAACTAGTCTCCCTTTAAGCAGTCCCTTGCCATGACTGCTGAACTATGTATCCACACAAGTAGTTTTTGAGCTCGATACATAATTCGAGATTGGTTGCCAAGCAATCTCTAGCGACAGAGCGTCATGCGCACTACAGACATGGCCTCTACCAGCAGCCATGCCCGAAGGAATCAATCACTGATCCTTCCGCAGGTTCCCCTACGGAAACCTTGTTACGACTTTTACTTCCTCTAGACAATTAAGCTCGATCCGCTTCATCCCGTTGCCGGAGACCGAAGTCCCAACAGTAGGAATTTGCAATTCTTGCTTAACTATCCAATCAGTAGTAGCGACGGGCGGTGTGTACAAAGGGCAGGGACGTAATCCCTATGAGTTGTTGACTCATAAGTACCAGGAATTCCTGGTTCACGTCTGCAAGTTACAACAGACGATCCCCTTGAAGCGCTGTACTTTTCTCTGATTGCCCAGTCCATTTCGGACCAAGGGCTGAGTACTCAATCTAAAAGTACACAGTGTAGCGCGCGTGCAGTCCAGAACATCTAAGGGCATCACAGACCTGTTATAGCCTCACTTCATCTGCGGTATTTAATTCCGCATAGTTCCTCTAAGAAGTGTTTGAATTCACATATAGTGAATTTCATTATTTAGATGGAGAAGATCTCGTTCGTTATCGGAATTAACCAGACAGATCACTCCACTAACTAAGAACGGCCATGCACCACCGCCCATATAATCATGAAAGATATTCAATCTGTCAATCCTTAAGATGTCTGGACCGGGTGAGTTTTCCCGTGTTGAGTCAAATTAAGCCGCAGGCTCCACTCCTGGTGGTGCCCTTCCGTCAATTCCTTTAAGTTTCGATTTTGCAACCATACTTCCCCCGGAACCAATAAACTTTGGTTTCCCGGTTAATCTCTTGCCAAGTCAAGATCGACTTTGACAAATTGTAGGTTGGTATAGTTTATGGTCAGAATTACGAGGGTATCTAATCCTCTTCAATACTCTGACTTTCGTTCTTGATTAATGAAAACATTCTTGGCAAATGCTTTCGCAGTAGTTTGTCTTGCCACGATCCAAGAATTTCACCTCTAACGTAGCAATACAAATGCCCCCGTCTGTTCCTTTCAATCATTACCGCACTCAGCCAACCGGCATCAATCGAGTAGCGGGTCATTCTCCATTATTCCATGCTTTATTATTCGATCCCAAAGGATGCTTTGAACACTCTAATTTTCTCAGGGTGAAAACACCGTTTCCACAGTTCGTCACATTTAAGTGCAAACTATTTCTTCGATGCGAAGGATGAGCGGAACGAGTCAACAGATTTAACTGAAGACCATGTTGCCGTTCTACTCAAACAGATCCAACTATGAGCTTTTTAAACGCAGCAACTATTGCATACGCTTGTAGAGGCTGGTATTACCGCGGCTGCTGGCACCAGACTTGCCCTCTACTCGTTCATCAATGGAGCTTTTAAGTCCATTCCATTCTGATTACAAACCATAAAGGTTCATATCATTATTTCTAGTCACTACCTCCTCGTGCGGAGAGTGGGTAATTTGCGTGCCTGCTGCCTTCCTTGGATGTGGTAGCCGTTTCTAAGGCTCCCTCTCCGGAATCGAACCCTGATTCCCCGTTACCCGTCACAACCATGGTAGTCCGTTACACTACCATCATAGGTTGATAGGTCAGAAATTCGGAAGTTCCGTCCCCAAGCCGAAGCTATCTGGGATCTTTCAGTTACTAGGACTCATCACGGGATGTGTCTGTACTTAGCAAATCACCCGGTGTAGTCTTGTAAAAGTCTCCGACAGTGTCGGACAATCAGCATGCATTAGCTGCAGGGTTACCGCAGTTATTCATTTAGCTTGCAAATCAACTAATAGATAGTAACTGATTTAATGAGCCATTCGCGGTTCCACTTTTTCAAGCTTCGCTTGCACATGCATGGCTTAGTCTTTCAGACAAGCATATGGCAACTGACAGGATCAATCAGTTTAATTGTACTTTGAACAATCTTTCGATTTGTTCGAATTTAGAAAGACATAGCCTTGCGGCCTCGTCAATCTTGCTTTGAGCTTTTTAAATCACGAAGAGTTTCAATGCATGCTTTGGCATGGCTACTAGTTACTACACAGTACTCTACACACTTAGAGTTACCCACGATTACACATTTCACATGCTGATGTTTCGGCTCGCGCGTACTAGAAACAGCATAATACTATGTGTACTGGTAGATAGCGCTCTGTGAGCATTTCCCATGAGCAGGTTTTGCCCTCCAAATCTCTGTTCTACTGTTACCAATACCGGCTAACAACTGTATCATACTAGGGAGAATTGACTCATGATTTAAAAACCAGATGTTCACATGTCGATGTTTCGGCTCTCGCCTACTAGAAACAACATAATACTAGTCTGTTAAAAATCTCAATCACGCCGCCTCTTCAGATACAGAAGTTTTACCTTTTATTGGTTAGAGAACAGCTTTCCAGCTGTCGACATGGTTACTAGTAACAACACCGTACTCAACACAAAAACTTTTCAACTTCACAACTTTCACATGCTGATGTTTCTGCTTTCGCATACTAGAAACAGCATAATACTTATTGTTTTGTCAAGTAATTTGTGTGTCTTTCCCATGTGAAGTTTCACCGGTCAACAATGTTTCCCTGACCAATTACGGCTACTAGTAGCTGTATAATACTAGGGAAAATGATTGAGGATTTAATATCAGATTTTCACATGTTGATGTTTCGGCTTTCGCCTACTAGAAACAACATAATACTAGTCTGCTAAGAAATCTCGCTCAAATTGCCTTTTCACATACAGAAGTTTCACCTTCTATTGGTTAGAGAACAGTTCTCAGCTGTCGACATGGTTACTAGTAACAACATCGTACTCAACACAAAAATTCTTCAACTTCACAACTTTCACATGCTGATGTTTCTGCTTTCGCGTACTAGAAACAGCATAATACTTATTGCTTTGTCAAGAAGTGTGTGTGTCTTTCCCATGCGAAAGTTTCACCGGTCAGCAATAATTGCCGTGTCCAATTAAGGTTACTCATAGCTGTATAATACTAGGGAAAATGATTGAGGATTTAATATCAGATTTTCACATGTTGATGTTTCGGCTTTCGCCTACTAGAAACAACATAATACTAGTCTGCTAATAAATCTCGCTCAAATTGCCTTTTCACATACAGAAGTTTCACCTCTTCTTGGTCACTGTACAGATGATGCTGTCTGTTCTTTATTTGGTTCTGCTTATTATAAGGAGGGGCATCACTCCTTCCTCCTTGGTTTGCATGCATTAAGCCTGCTTTGTGAAAAGCGTATCTTTCTAGCTTTTCTTCGCCTTACTCGAGTAGGACGATACAATCCAGACATTAGTCAGTCTTGGTGTAAAGTCACTGAGTATTATTCGGTTCTGCTTTATTCAGCAATATGCTGTATAATTGTTGTAATTTGCGAACATATTTGTTCTCAGTTCCGAACTACTAGCGACGACAGATTACCAGCGGTCATGAGCCATCAAGGTAGTTCTTTGGTGCATCAAGTAGAGAGGTGCCATCAAACAACACTTCCCTAATAATGCTACACACATAGAATTTGCTACAGTGCAGCTTTTTACTTTGCAAAATTTGCGCACAAATTTTGCATAGAATAAATGTTTTATCAAGATTTTTAGATCCCCTCCCTTGAGAGAACGTTACTCCTTTAAGTGAACACCCCGCGGCGTCCTGTTGTTATTGCTTATAACCATTTCGCAAGCCGGAGGCATAATGCACTACGCAAGCCGCTACTTTGGCACAGAGGCACCTAGTTTTACACCCGGGACTTCAGGTGGCCCAGTTTTACACCCAGTACAGCGGTGCCAGTTGGTAACCCGGTGGATCCTCGGAGACCAGACATGATCATAGATCAAACCCGATGTATGCTACTCCTGAACGTATAGTATCTCCACTGTGCAATGAAATTATCGTTCGTTTTCGGGCCTTCCTATACGTTCAGCAGACAATCGCTAGGAATTCACCTCGTGACCCGTGGTGACCACACTGGATTTCAAGTTTATTGATTTGGACAGACCTGTCATTTATTTTGCTTTTCAGCTTCAGTTCTGCTCGATCTAGCTTGCCTAAGGCTTGATCTCGCTTTGCTCACCCCTGTAGGAGCCTCTACTAGTACCACTCGGAGTAATGGGGAATCCACCAGACCTAATCGATGAATGCCATCAAACAACAAACATCATACCCGGCTTCATCAGGCATATTTTATTACTTCCGAGAGGTACTTTAGTATCAGATCTTTCTCCATGCCTCTTATGAGGACCCGTCAGACCTTTCGGTTTATCGTTTAGCTTCAGTCCTGCTCGATCTAGCTTTCCCAAGGCTCGATCTAGCTCTATTCGCCCCACTAGAGGGCTCTCTAAGACCCCTCGGTCTTAGTGTTAGCTCCGGTACTGCTCGGTCGTGCTTGCTGAAGGCCCGACCCAGCTTTAGTTAGATTCTCGTACTTTCTCTTGGCCTCTCTAGGAGGACCAGACAGACCTCTCGGTCTATCGTTTAGCTTCAGTCCTGCTCGATCTAGCTTGCCCAAGGCTTGATCAAGCTCTATTCGCCCCGCTAGAGGGCTCTCTAAGACCCCTCGGTCTTAGTGTTATCTTCTGTAATGCCTAACCAAGCTTACTACAGGCCTTGGTCAGGTCTTTAT
>NW_027450023.1:2500-53963 GCF_964194025.1 Convolutriloba macropyga
AATGGTCTGGAACTTGCCTGATCAGAGGCCACTTTGTTCTGGGACGGTTGGATCAGAGGCAGTTTCAAGCGCACACTAGTCTGATCAGAGGACGATTCGAGCGCACACTAGTCTGACCAGAGACCAATTTGAGCGAATTTTTTTTCAATTTTTCGTTTTCATACTGACTTTTGTTTTCTCTGGTAAGAGGCAACAATAAAACAGCATTCTGATCAAAACTTCATCTGAAAATATGATGGGTTTGATCAGAACCAAGGGGTCCAGCTGATAAAAACTGCCGGTCCCCTCAAGAAAAGATTTTGAATCAAAGTAGATCAAGACGTTTTTATGCAAAGCTGTCTAAGTTCATTTATTCAGTTAAAAGCATAAATAAATGGCATACTCAGTAATTTTTTTGATCATTTTTTTTATCATACTTTATTTTTATTAGCAATACTTTCAGGATTGGCTTTTTATTAGTTGAATATAAGATTGATAAAATGATAGATGAAATGAATATATTATAACGATATTGAGAGATTTGTTCATGTTCAAAATCATTCTCTGATCAGACTATTTCGAACGCACTTTAGTCTAAACAGACGCAACTTCGAACGCACTTTTGTCTGATCAGAGGTGATTTCGACCGCACTTTAGTCTGGGACTATATTTCGAGCGCACTCTAGTCTGGACAATGGTCTGGAACTCGTCTGGACAATGTTCTGGAACTTGTCTGATCAGGAGTCACTTCGGTCTGGAACTCGTCTGATCAGAGGCGGCTTTGAGCGCACTTCGAGCGCACAATGATCTTCGAGCGCGTACTCGTCTGATCAGAGATCACTTCGGTCTGGGACGGTCTGATCAGAGGCGAGTTCGAGCGCGACCTCAACCTGGGCATTGAATAGACACGTTACACTTTGAATAGACCTGGAACAAAGTATTACTAGCAGAAAACAGAAAGTTTTACCTTAAGCAGGAAACTCAAAAATTTCTATTTACGAGTCACCATTATAAAAAAGCGAACATTTTGTTTGGTATTGTTTTGTATTTTACAACACAAATTTTATCATTGTGGCAGAAAAATTGAACCTTACAGACGTCTACCAGCCCTGAATTGGGAAACAATTTCACCCAATTTTGCTGCATTCCGTTTTGTTTCCGATGATGTCGTAGAAGCAGACACTTATTGTTGTTACTTCTTATTAGTTTGTAAGTTACAGCAACGTTCTTTTAAAGTTGGTTTCATTCAGTACCAGTAAGCGCTTAAAGATATTGTTTTTTTTTCATAAACCTGATAATAATTTTTGTTTGATAAGTCACAAATTTGAGCACTAATTTTTGACTAATTTGAATTGCACATTCACAAAAAGCATGTTTTAAAAAATAGATGTTTTTCTGGACGTTTAATTTTATCAAATTGTCATATTCGTTCATGAAATAAATTTTGGAAAAGCAGAACAACGAAGAGATGTTATTGAGCTGTGAACTAGTTCGTACTTGTTTGCAGGAGTCTGTGCTGTGTATTAACAGCAGAGCAGAGCAGAGCAGACCAATACTTTATCGGACCCACTATTTTTTTTGTTTTTGTTATCTGAATATTTTTACTGTGTTTTTACTGAGATAAAATTTTTTCACTCGCGTTTGATTGGCCTCTTGATGTCTCACCAATAGAAGATTGTTCACTTTGAATCTTTTAACTTGTAGGTCTGAATTGTATTTTCGCAATCATTTTGCTATTTACTATGCAAAAACCGTTTATTTTGCAATAGTATTTTATTAGGTTTATATAATGAAATTGACTATTGAGACGGATAGTTTTGTAAGATGAACTTTCATTGCTGACGTCATCTTCGGTTATTCAATTGCGGTAGTTAAGATAGCAAAGACACTAAAATTTGACCTAATAAAAATCTGAGAAAAAGAATGCAAACCTTAGCTAACAGTTTTATACCAATTTTACAGCAACGGTGGTAAAAAATTTCTTTTGTAAAAATCTTGACGACAAGTAACCGCTACTAATCAAACTTTTTGATGGTTGAGCAAAAATAACTATCCATGCCATTTCTCTTTTTTCAATAAAAAGCCAAATTAACAGCAAAAATCAAGAAAACAAATACAATTAATTGTAAGCAAACATATGCAACATCAGGGAACGACATGAAAGATATCATATTTTTACCGAAAAGACATATTCGTTCATTTGGAACTAATTTGATTAATTTCCTTTGGGAAAAAGTTTTATAGGATGCCGAAATCATGTTCTTAATGTTTCTAAAATCTTATAAAGAGAATCTTTTTTACGTAGTTGCATGAAAGTTTCTCTTGCAACACTGCGAGTAACTAACTCTTTTCAAATATCACTTGTTGTTAAAATGGTGAAAATAACATCAGTAAAAATGAACAGATACTTAAGCTGCGGGTTTTTATTTGATATTGGCTTCTAATATAAGCCAGAAGGAAAGAAATATTTTTGGGACATTTACTTGTTCGTGAATTAACAAAAATTTAAACACAGAGTCATTCAGATTTTTACTCCTATTTTTGTAGCTCTGATGTTTTTTCAGTGATGACGTGGCTATATTCGATTAGCCCTAGCCAATCCTTTTGCTGGACAAAATTTTTGTTTTTTTGGAATCTAAGTGACGAATCCTATTTTGTTTTTCAAATTATTTCTCGTACGTATGCTCCATATCATTAGCCTCGTTTGCCAGGGTGAATTTATCAATTCAGTTTGGCTACATTAGAAGAACCAAACGTCTCGTCAATTGAAAATTCAACTGTTTTTTAGCTTTTGTCTGTCTGTTTACTAAGTCTCATCAACCAATGAATTCTGTAAAATAAAGTTTAAAGGATCAAAATTTGTTGTCATCTTTCGTTGAACAGACAAGAACACCTTCTTTCAATTTTCCTTTTGCATTTGATTACATTTGCGGGCTACACAACGTTGGCAGAACTGATTTCAGACACCTGTCCTAAACGAGGTTTGAGATTGCTTCATTGATTAAGAAGAGTTATCAAAAAGCAGTCGAAAAAAAATCAGTTGAGGTAAAAGCTCCTAAAATACATTGAAACATAACATTGAAACAAAACTGGATGATACAAACAATCTTGAGTCAACTTTTTGCATGACAAGGCAAATCGTTACCGAGAGAATATCTATCTGATCTTTTCACCGACACTGCATAAAAGTAACAGTGGCTGTTGATTGGCTAAACTCAGTTTCAACTTCTTGTTGAGTCACTGGATCATCGAACCCTTCATTTTTGCACCCGTGTCACGCAGCAAAAAGCATAGCAAATTTTCATCTGCCAAGTTTGTCACAGCGTTTTTTTCTTAATTATTATGTTGATTTCACTATTCAAGCATTCAGGCTCATAATTGTATTGAGATAACTGAGACTGTCCAAGTTGGTGAGTACGTCTGTTTGCATATCTCCTGTTGTTAGGTTTTTTACGTCATCGTCTCATTTTGATCGCTAAAAAGCCAAAGTCACTTTTACTCCAACAACCACAAATGCTGTTAGGACAAAAAGCTATTTCTAAGATAGATCAACCATCACTCGGAGTATCGGTTGTACTTTGAATCTACAGCAATTATTATACCTATATAATTTTAAGATAAAAACTTAGCGTTTATTTTGGGGACGTTATTTTGGTCTGACTTTGGCACAAAAAACGACAAAAAACCGCTTAAGTAACCAAAAAATTACAATTGCACTAGTTGGCTGCTTTTATGATTTCGTGTTTTTTTTTCTATTTTCAGGTAGTTGATTTATTCGACAAACCGTTTTTCCTGTGATAAGCTCAAAAATGCAGTGCATACTCTCTACATGGTTTTCTTGACGTTTTGTTGAACTGATTATTAAAGTTGCAAAATTGAGTCCACCGAACAATGGCCTTTGTCATTAGGGCACCCCATAAGAAGTGTGGTAAAAGTATGTTTTCAACAAAATCGGGTTAAATCGCTTTGATCAATTTTTTCCTGGTCTCTTCAATTATGCCGACTCAAAAAAACTAATTATTTTTTTTAGTACATTATAACAAAATTTCTGCTGCCAACATCCACTGGTTTGTTGGTTTTTCAAAATGCTATTTGTTTGAACAGTCCGCATATAAGTTGTGTCAAGAAACCACACCCGCCTTTTGTCTGCAAGTTTTGGTCGTTTGCTATTAGATCTATGTTTGTGTATCAGGACTGTAGTGGAGTCCGTCTTAAAACCGAAAATTTCTATCTTCTTTTTACTGTTTTGCCTTTTTGTTCATGCATACTAACTACTACGATTGCCACCCGAAGTTTCACTAAGGCCATTGAAGTTGTCTCAACTAAGTTATTCTGACCCTTTGCAGTTAGAAAATCTGGCTGCGTTGCTTAGTTCAATGATCACAGGCTTAGATAAAAAACTCTGTCCTCATAGTGGTCAGCAATAATTTCAACTTAGTTCAATTCATTCAGTTTGCAGATTGTCTCATAACAATTGCTTAAGATAGAGTTTTTTCAGAAAATTTTACGACTTTTAACTTTTCAAAAGGCCGTACCACATTTTTTTTTTACTTTATGTGTCCCAAAGGGTTTCTGGAAACTATAAAAATTGCATGTTTTTCTAGGAAGCAACTGTGATCCAATCACTGTGCAAATTGTTTTTTACAGAGGAAAGAGCCAATAAACGCAGAAAGGTCAGGTTTGCTCCTTTTCTTTGACGAAACATCTTTTATAAATTACTGTTTCAGCTTTAATTGGAAGGTGCTCCAATTGATTGAGCAGTTCTGCCATTTCACTAGTCTGAGCAGTCCTGAACCAAAATTTCCCCAACTATCGATAACTTTTTTTTATTAAATGCTTTACTGGAGCCCTCGCATGTGAACTTAAATAGGGCAAATAAGTCTTATTTAGGTGAGTTTTCATTTCTTGGTTAGTTGCTGTACGATTTTGAAATCTGCCATTAATAATAATTTTCGGAACACTCGCAGGGTTCTCGAAGAAAGACATGCACGTGGCTTGACATCTCTAAAATTTTTTCTCAGCAATCTACCCGTTTAATTAATTCCTCCAAATAAAAATTACATAAATTTTTTGATAGGGTAGAAAATTCATTTTCCTTTTCAGTGCCGACTCGTTTTAGAACATAGGGGGCAGCTTTTTGGATTTTTTGCTCTCGAGAAATGTGGTGAACGTATGCTTATATTTAAAAAAGACTGATAATTTTTGATCCCCATAGAATTGCGCTCTTATTGCTGACTCTTTGCAATCTCTTTATGGCAGAACAAAAAATGACTCAATACGAGTTGCCGACGCTCCGATTCGTTCCTTCGCGTACACTGAAAACTTTTCTAATAAGCTAACGCAGTGCAGGAGGTCTTCCAATCAGCTGTTTGTGAAGAATCCTTCTTTTTTGGGGCGGGTTTTCAAACGCGGCTAACGCTACCATTTTAGAGATTTAATACAAAAAGTTATGACAAGATCCCGCCCTTTTTGACTTCCCCTTTTTTTCTGATTTTATTAATCTCTCCGCAAAGCTCTTTTTCTTTCTGATTTTTCACTCTTTGACACGATTTTTTTCAGGATTTTATCGTTCTGGAACTTTTTTCCAGTGGAGATAGAGCTTATTTAAATTTGAGCACTTTTTCTCCGGTTCGTTGGTTCACTGAACAACATTTTCATTTCATACCACTGCTCAGTAAATTTTGTTGTAATCTCCAGCAAATTGTCTAATGGCTACCCAACCAGTGATGTTAGAATTGGAGAAAATCTGGTTTCTGCTCTTTTCTTTTTGATAAATAGTTGTTGCAGCTCTTAAGAGCCTTGATCAAAATGTATGAAAACGTTCATCAAAAGTAACTGCTTTGGTTTGCAAAGTGATTGACAATCGATTTTCTTGCGTCTGGAAAAATCCATTCAATTTTGAGGAACTCAAGAAATTGCATTTTTGGTTGAAGCCCAATTGCTTTAAAAAAACAAAATTTTGTCTTCGTTGTCGTCAGATGTATACATGGTAACAACAGAGATTTGAGCTTGCAGTGAACTAGGTTCCAAATTAAGTACCGTAATTGACTTGAATTGTTTTCGCCGCAGTGACAATGATTGTTTTTTTCCAAGCCATTATTTATTTTCTGAGTAAGGAATTCTTTTGTGTTTTTTGTTACATTGGTTGCTACCATTATTGTTGGCTTTCAAATCATTCAATGCAAGTCTTTGTCCTGGACACCAGTAAGAAAAGAGTTCATTTGCTACTGCTGCTCATAGCCATCAATACGTCGATGCAGATGGGCGTCCTTCAGACTTGGTGATCTTGTCCAACTGAGTCGTCAGATGAGCTCAGTTTTAGCTGAATTTATTGGATTCTACTACTCGTACCTAAAGTTCAGTTACAATCAGTACTGATTCAGAAAAAATTTCAGAGAAATTTTATGCTTCAGTACTGGTTCAGAACGATTTCAGAACCAACTGTGAAGTGATTTCTGAATTTATCTGAATCAGAGGAAAATTCAGAGAAATTATTGTGTATTCTTCTGAATCAGAAGGTAACTCAGAATGAATCACTGAATTAGCTCGGAATCAGACAAATTCAGAACAAAATGTGACCTGAAATAGACTCTGAATCAGTACTGGGTTCGGTTGAGAGTTAGGTACGTGTAGTGGGTTAATCGCTTGTAAAGTTCTTTTGAGGGTTAGTTAAACTGTATCGCGGTCTGTTTTGTGCTCACGACATGCGGTTCGCGACCACGCCTTGCTCGTAGAAATGCTTTGACTGGTACATGTTAAGAATGTTGGAAGTTGTAGCTCTGTGTCTATTAAGATTTGTGTAATCAATCGTGTCACGAGATTACATATGTGTTTCCTGTGTCCTTTCAATTGATTGATGGTCCGCTTTGTCTACACCTTTTATTACCATCATAACTAGTTCAAGCGTTAAGAGCGTCGTGTTCTTCAAAACGTATCAATTCTTTTTCTTGATCTTGAACTCAAGTTTTCTATGATGCAGCATAAGACCCTTTACATATTTTTAATTGCTCTTGAGCGTAGTTCATAGCAATTATTGTAAACGTGTGGTTCTTTTTCACCTGACAATTTTCAACGTTTGTTCTGCCTGGTCGGACAGTTATTTGAACGCAGCTCAGTCTGATTAGAAAAGGTATTCAAGCGCACTAGGGCCTAATCAGAGGTGTTTTCGTCTGAAACGGCCTGATCAGATGTGAGTTTGGTCTGGGACCTCAGTTTAGAAATCTTTCATCAAAGAAACCACCCGAAAACACAACAAACCAGGGTGAGGTATTAGAATTATGACTTGCCAAAACGTCTAGGGGGGGGTCATTCCGGTTCGTTGAAAACACGGACCCGGAAGAAGTTAATGACCCGGTATTTTGATTAAAAAACCTGATATTTCTGGACCATGAACCGCTAATTCGATTAATAAATCTAGTATTTCGCAACTGTGACCCGGTCGTTAAAGTCATAAACCTGACGTTTCGAATCATAAATAGAATTTAAAATAAATGTTTTATAAAATTAATGTAATTAATTGCTCTTGAACGAAATTCATAGCAATTATTGTAAACGTGTGTGTCTTTTTATGCAAAATTTTTGCTTGAAAATTTTGACTTTTCGAGTGACTTTTACGCCCTTGAGTTTTTGCGTTTCGCGTGATCTAAAATTCTCTCTCAATCACAATTTCAAGCAGCTCAACTCAATTGGCGGAAAATTAATACTAAAAGTCAAATGAAAAGGGCGCCCCGAAACTCCTGTCAATTTTTATTTTGAATCTTAATAGTGGTATATGTTACCACTATTAAGAGTGCACTTTAGTCTGGACCATAGTCTGGGTACCGTCTGATCAGAACTTATCTTGGTCTGGAAAGTCTGATCAGAGGTCATTTTGTCTGGAAAATCTGTGACAGTAGTAATAGAGTGAGTGATAGTCCCCGGGGGGGGGGGGTGGGGACCCCATGTATCAACATTGGTTATAGCGGCTTTTTCCAAGAAATGGGGTCCTCACCCCCTTTTTAGGATTTGCATGTTTTAAGATTAGGTATAGCGGTCTCAATGTATTAAGATTAGGTATAGGTTGCATGTATTAAGATTAGGAATAGAATCTGCATGTATTAAGATTAGGAATAGAATCTGCATGTATTAAGATTAGGAATAGAATCTCCATGTATTAAGATTAGGAATAGAATTCCAAAGTATTAAGATTAGGAATAGAATATCCATTTATTAAGATTGTGTATAGCCGCCATGTATTAAGATTAGTCATAGCGGCCAACATGTATTAAGATTAGTTATAGCGGTCGACATGTATTAAGATTAGTTATAGCGGTCGACATGTATTAAGATTAGTTATAGCGGTCGACATGTATTAAGATTAGTTATAGCGGTCGAACTGTATTAAGATTATTTATAGCGGTCGACATGTTTTAAGATTATTTATATCCGCTGACATATATTAAGATTAGGGGTATTTTTTGAAAAATTTTTGAGATTTTTGTACATTTTTACGCCGTTTTTTCAATAATTTCTAAATAATCTCTTCTGATTGGTTAAAAATGACAGCTTTTTTAAAAAAATTGAATTGTAAAAGTTATAAATAACAGACATAGTATAAATTATGCACATCAAAATACAAAATCACACGAATATTTACATTAAATTGGTATAAATTGCTATCAAAATCAGTGAAAACCGTGGTACATTTAGCCGAGTGGGTTAATAAAGTCGACAAAAAGGAAAAACTTGCGTAGCTAACTGAGTAAAAGGTATAATTGTTCAAAACTAACGTCGACTTTATTGGGCACCAGCTTAGTGTATACCCCAGTAATCAAATTTACATATAATTACTAATAAAATTTAGTACATGCACATCATGAACATTGTTCAAGTTTGTTTGTAAAAATTTAAATAGATGAAAAGCAGCATAAATAGTGTAGAACCCACACAAGTTTTCCATTTTCTGGAGTGGTCTGTGTATCATTTTCTGACACTATTTATTCAAAAATTTGTAATGTGTGATTGATCGTGCTAGAGAATCCGCATAGTAATAGTTCCTATTGAGGCGACCAATCATTATCCAATGTTCACCAGCTTCACTGCTTGGGGAAGTGTTGATGATTGCAAAAGTACATTTGGGCATTTTTGGGACAAAATCTGCTGGAAAGGATCCAATATACTGGAATTTAAGCTCTTGAATACGTTCAATAATGTCACGAAGTGAGGTGTTATCCATGACAAATAAGTTTTCTTTTCTTTATCTCACAAGCTCCGTTTGTACAAGGATTCCTGACTGAGCAATCAAGTTGAAAACTTTCGTTCTGTTGAGAGAAGCAACAATCTTTGGATTTTGTGATTTTGTCAACCGTTTCGTTCTGGGTGCTGGGATGAAACAAAACAATATTTATAAAAAGTCCAAGGAAAATTAGCAAAGGAATATAAATATATATATTTGAAGTTAGTCTACCCCAGTTCACATCCATTAGTTAATTAACAATTGATGTAGAGAACAACAGCTACATAGAGAGGTTAAGCCTACAAATGTTCCAACAAAGTACATAAAATTGAAAAGTGATAAAAAATTATTAGACATTTTTAGCAACAGTCCCAAACTGATCAATTTTGACAGTGGACATCCTTTCTCCCAGAACAAGGATTTCTGTTACGTTTCTTAGTGAACGATCAAAAAACATTTCCAATCGAATACTTTCACCACTGAGTTCAGGATAACGAATATTTTCGCCAGCATCTTGAAGTGAAGTGAGATCGAATACAAGTATGTAGTGGTTCTGAAACTGATGATTCGGTAACGCAGGAATTTCCTCGTTAAAATTCATTGCTTTCATTGTTGTTACGTATGCTCTACAGTCATTAGTTGTATCAAGCGATACAATAGCTCTACCTCCGCGAACAATTCTAAGTTCTCGCAAACCAAATTTCTGATAATGGAAAGGATTTTCTTGAAATTGTCCTGTGAATGCCGAATTGGTGTTCATCGCAATGGCTACTCTTCTGATTGGAGCATTGTTAAAAACATATTCCTGAATAAACTGGTTCTGTCCTGAGGGAATAATAAATGTACGTGCAATGGTTTCCATAAAGTTTTAACAAGCAGGTTGATGAGTTAATTGGTATTTGATAGTCTGGTGATACACTTCGTTAACAACCACGCGTCGTGTAAATAAGGAACAGTCAAGAACCTTAAGGGAAACGTGAGGATTGTAGGAAATCATGTAAAAATTAGGTCTTGCACGAATCAATTTCAATCTTACTTTTGTATTTGGAAGCAGTAACTTTTCACATTGAAACAGGTCAAGAGCTAATTTACCGTAGTAAGTGATTCCATTTTTCAGCAGAATTTCTTCTTCTCGGTCTATAAACGTGCTCTTCTCATAATCACTAGGTTCTTTTTCAAATTCGTATCCATGACAAGCCAAAATGCCTTCATTATTTCTCCTTGAAGCATTAAATTCATTGGAAATTAAAGCCTTGTGTCCATAGAGACCATTTGAGTTGTACATTTGTTGATTGCTCAGATACACTTCACAGTTGGAGAAGAGTGAGTGCAAAATATTGTTCATATGAGTTAGATAATGTAAATTGTCATCTGTGAAAGACATACCCATATCTGGTTTTCCATGCTCATCTTTTTTCATAAAGTCATCAAACAATCTTCCTTTTTGTAGTCCAACTTTGATTTGAAGGTGGATATCTGTCATATCAAGATAGATGCTTCTATCTATTTCAAATTCAAATTCAATGCTGCTTTCATCCAGTGAAGTACTAGGATAAACTTCTTGAACATGAGAAGACTCAATTGGTTCCAAAACAGGAATTTCAAAAATCTCAAAGCAAGAGTTTGTAAAGTGTCCATATCGAAAATTGAAATCGTTTGTTGATCTAGAATTCTAGAATTTAGATTAGCAAATATATCTTCTCGTTCGACGACGTCGACTGATTTTTGGAGGTGATCTACGAATAATGCGACGTTTTCTTGTTTTTCCCGCACCAAACTGTTTACGTAAAGTTTTTTTTCCAACATCAGCAGCGACAGATTTTAGTTTTTTCTTCCCAGTCAAAACATTTCCAATTTCAGGAGCAGCCATTTTAATTAAATCAGCTTCCACTCTTTTTGCTGCTGGGACAACATATCGTCTCAAAAACGGAATTGCTGTCCTCCCAATTGTTTGCGCTAAAGCTCCAAATCCCCTACCCCTTTGTCTGGCATATCCGCGAAAATACGGTAAATCACTATCAGCAACCATTTTTTACAGTCTTAATTCTAAAAATGATCTTCAGAAGTTTTTCTAAACATTAGTACCGCTATAGTTACTCCAACAGAGTTGAGAGGTACTTTTTCACCATAAGTATGGTAAATCACTATCAGCAACCATTTTTTACAGTCTTAATTCTAAAAATGATTTTCAGAAGTTTTTCTAAACATTAGTACTGCTCTAGTTACTCCAACAGAGATGAAAGGTACTTTTTCACCATAGAAAAATTTCCCTTCCGTGATGTTTTGGTACAAGGAAGGATAAGATAGTTCTGTAATTGCAACCTCCCATTCTCCTTCGAGATTAATTTGTTCCGGAAGAAAGTTTGTAAAAGAACTTAATGTATTATTTGGATAACAATCAAAGGAAGCATTCGAAAACAACTCTACAGTAAAAGAATTCAAATCTAAATGATACACTTTGCAAGCTCTTGTTCATAAAATTTGCCTAGAATTTCATCACCTTGTTCTCCACGAAGGTTATAGGTTGGTGGTTTTAAAGTCGCAGTTTTAACAATTTTAAAAATTTCACTTCTGAATTGAGACTTGTAACCTTTTCTAAATGGGGTATCATACTTGGAGATTCGAACTTTGTCTCCAGTTTTAAAGCGTGGTATTTTGTACTCAATAATAGGGTTTTTGTAAAAAATTGACAAAAAATCTGAATTTTTAACGTTTTTTGGGGATTTACCTATAGATCTGTTAACTCTTGTATTCATAGTGTTAACAAAACTATCCATTTTGTGAACGTATTTATCGCCGTTTTCCATCATGTAGCGATAAATAATGTTTTATAAAGATCTAATTGCTCTTTCTGCTACAGCAGCTTTTGTTTCACTTCTTGTAGAGTAGATTTTGATGTCTCTACTCTTGCAAAAATTTTTGAATTCTCCCCCGAACTCAACTTGATCAACCCAAACTTGATCAACCCAAACTCTATCAGGTTTAGTGTTCTTCCTTAACATTTTTTTAAAGGCAGCTACAGCATCAGAGGCATATTTTGACTTCATTGATTGAACACGGACCAGGCGAGAAAAGACGTCAACACATATCAATAAGTATTTCACACCGTTATTAAATTCAGACAATTTATCCATAAAAGCCAAATCAAGGCACTAAATCTCATTGATACGTTTTGCAAAAGCAGGTAATCTTTTGAAATGTCGAATTGCTCGTCTAAATTTAGTGTAAGAATTCTTTCTGTATAAAAAATCAGTAACCTTCTTCTTTGACAACCCACTGGCTTTCTGAAGGTTTTGAACTGAACCATATGCGGCTTTTCCTTCCCTTTACAACATCTGTAGCCTGGCTTTTTCAGATTTGGAAAGGGATCCAGCTTCCTCGTTCTTTGCTTTTGGCATCATTGTTTAAAATTTTATGTGGATTTATGCCGATTGCGTCAAGAATTGTGTAATAAATATCGGGACATTCAACGTTTTTCTTCTTCAGAGCGTATTAAAAATCGACAATTGCAACGTTTGTATCTCTTCCGTCTAACAAAGTGGAGTCAGATAGGGATAGTTTAATGCGAGGTGAATTTAAAATTTCATTGATAAGTGATTCGTTGCTAGAAGACTTTGTTTTAGCGTTAACTTTTCTATAAACAGTTTCCAAATTCTTTGGAACCGAATCCTGTTTTTCGTTATAATTGTCCAATCTTTGAGATGATAACCTGATTTTTTTATCATAAAGTTGTTGAGGAATCAAAACAAACTGATCCATTTCAAGAGAGACGATTAATGATTGACGGGATTAAAAATGATATAAGACTGATGCCTTTTTTGGAACTCAGAATCTGTCTTCTTTTCCTGAGGCTTGTTCTTTTTAAAATAAGAAGATGAATTTCTTCTCTGAACTTTAAAACTTCTTGTTTTTTTGAATTTCTCTTAGCTCTCCTCTTAGAAGGTTTACTATGCACTCGCTTAGAAACTGGATAAAGTCTTTGGGACAATTTTTGAGAAAAGTTATTTTGAAGCTCTGGGAATATTTTTGGAACGCGATCAGAGTAGAGAGATGTTATGTGCTCATCGTTCAAAAATGTAATCTGTTGCTTGCTTTGAGGTAGGAAAAATAAAGATGGTGTTGAACCACTGTTAGTACAGTATCTCAGAGAGTCGACTGTTTTTGGAGTCAAGTCAATAAGTAAATGACCATAGGGAACTGAAGTTGCTGTGGTATACCAGTCTTTTAGTTGAGATCCCAATCCCAACTGTTGACTGAGCGTGTTTAATTGTAAGACGTCTCTGGGTGATTTGAATAAAACAATATGGGTGTTCTGTAGTTCAATATCCCTTCCTAGTCGGCTTTGATGAAAGAAATTGTGCTTTATGTACACTGTACTTAAACCTTTATGTCTACCAGCAGTAGCTATTTTTACAAATTCTTTAGAACTAGAAATTTCTTCACAAGAGTCATCAAAAATAAGTAATTACTTTGTTCCATTATTAGGTAAATTTTGTATCAACTCAATATCAACACCTTGAACGAACTCAATGTTTTTTATATTTTTTGACATTAGTCAGTAACGAGATTGATATTGTTGATAAAAATAGTAAATTTTGTCAAATTCTGGTTGAAAAGTTCCAAAAACTAACCAATCATGGATGAGTTGGGATTTCCCAGATCCACTTGGTCCAACCAATGAAATAAAAACTCGTTCCTTCGTGGAAATTATTTTGTTCATAATTTTAGAGAAGGTAAAATATATCCAACTGTACTCGAAAAAATGGCGATCCAAACTGTTGTCTCCTCACAAGTCTCAGCTAATGTAATTCTTACGATACAACAAGCTAATATCAATAGTATGACAAAGAACTGGGACAAAAACTACTAAAGACCGGTTACACGTCTGTCCAAAGCATTTCCAAGATTGACGTTCTTGATTATTGCCATCAAAGACAAAATTACCTAATTAAAGCCCCTTATCAGTCTGATCAGTCATTTACACGCTATCTTCTTCCCTAGGGATAAAGGAACTGTGCAACTGAATTGAAACGTAAACAACGAAAAAAATGCCAAAAATTAATAAAAAGATAAGTGAACTAAACATAACACACAACCAAATTATTGTTCCCTCAGATGAATCAGTGAGAAAAAGCATCAAAATTGAAAAAAGTACCAAAGTTAGGAGCAAGACTATGAAAAAATAATAAAGTATGGGAATACAGTATTTGTAGATATTTTTTGACCAACTCATTCTCTTATACTAATTTCAGAGGAAAAAATTACAAATAAAAATGATAAATTACAATCACAAATACAAACATTATATATTATCAAAAAAATTTAAAGTCCATATCCCATAAACGTAAGCCTTCTTTTCTGCACAATGAAGAGTCTTCTTGTGTCGATAGGGGTAGTTGCTGCAATTCCATTCAACATCCTTGTTTTCTAATAGTTTGGAAGCCTTCGGACAACCAATATCATCAAGATTTTCCACATCCTTACACAAGTAGGGTGATAAAATTTTGCATTTTTCAAGTCCTTTAGCAAAGTACTCTGTTGTTGGTGAGCAATATTGATGTATAATAAAAGCCAACTCAGAATAATCAAGCTTTCCATGGTTCCAATTTATACCGTGCATATTTTTTGTATTCCATTTTGCTTGAAAAGTCGGCTTGTAGTCTTTAGGTGGGAGAAAACTGTATCCAAGTACAATTCCCTCCTTAAAGAATCCCAACTCTTTGAGAATTTTTCCTTCTAAGCATTCAATATCTAGTACAACGAGAGGCATTCTTTCTTCTGGTATGATTTTTCAAAAAATGATCAACAGTCTAGCATTTTGAAAATACGTGGATGACAAATTTTTATAAAGATACAAAAGAACAGACCAGTAATGTGACCCAAGAGACATGAGCTCGGAAATTGAGGTAACATGTAACAATAACCCGGTCCTTGGTTTGTAGTTGCTTTAACCGCTCCAGCAGAATCGTGTAAAATTGCATGTAAACGAAACACTTTCGATCTTGCTAGGAAAAAGTCCAGAATTGAATTACCGTATCCAATAAGTCCTCCGTGGGGGAAGTTTTGGTCAATTTCTTCCAAGTTATTGTTTTATCCCAAATTTTACATGCAGCCAGGAAACAGTTTTTTCGTTTTTCGTTGTTGGGAAACATAGGAAAAATACTACTGTAACAATTAAAAATGTTTAGAAGTGTGACAATATCCATCAAATGTTTTCTTTATTTATCTGAAGTGATACTGATCTTTTTGAAAGTCTCTACATAAGAAAGAAGGTCAGGAAGATGTCCCAATAATTTTTTGTATTCCTCCTTTTTTAGTTCAATTTTTGTCAAAAAACTCCATTGAACTCCGTTCCAACGATGTTATGAAATGGAAATTTCGTGTTTATCAGATTGACATATTAAAGTAGTGCGTCATAATCCGTTATGAATAACCCACTTTAGTTCTGAAAAATTGGACTCACTGTCAAGTTTATCAATTTTGGGAAAATTTAGAGCTTCAAGAACTGTATAAGAAGACTTTTTTAGTTCGTAGTGCAGTCTAACGTGGAATGCTTTAGATTTATTTCTTAGACTCAGAAAAATATTTCTGGAGGAACCAATATTCCAACTCATTTTCAGTTTGAAAAAAAGAAAAATGATTCAAACAGTATGAATTAAAAAGACAAATACATTATAAAATTACACATTTATTGAAATGTACATTGTTGAATAATAGAAAAGTCCTTCAGGTTTTGTATCAACTCCTTGAATTCATCCAGAGTGTAGCTGACATAAGTCACTTGTTTGAACTCGTTGTTCTCCTTTCGACAAAAAGTCGAATTTGTACATAAGTTGAAGCTGGGTTGTCCTTGATGTATTTGAGGAAAGTAACATAGAGTCTGCGATTTCGTCCAATGTTAATCTCTCTCACTTTGTGACACTGTTCCAGCACGTGTTCCATTCCTATGTTTTTGTCGAATTGGGTTCGTTTTCTCTCATCTAGAGTTCTCCATTGAGAAGATCCTCCTTGAGGAAGCAGAATTTCTTAAACTCATAGTCTCCAATTCGCAGTTGCTGGTACTTTTCAAAACTCCCAGAATGGTCTTTTCTTAAGACTTGGAAGGTTGGTTCAGTATAAAGTTGTCCGTTTCTTGAAATCTGGGACATAGTAAATCTCCCAAATCTTTTTGAATTGGAACCAAAGTCCATATAAAAAGGAACCGAATCAGTCCCTGGTTTTGGTGAGGATTGAGTGTACATTGAAGGAGCACTCGAAAGAAAAGGTGATACTTTAGAGAGAGACATTTCAACAACTTGAGCTTAGAGTGAAAGAGAAAATAAATGATGTATTTGTACGCAATTCCTCTCAATAACTTAAAATTTCCTTTTATGGTAATGACGTCATGTATACCCATAAAAGGTATGCTAAATGACGTTATTTCCTTATAGGGTAGTCTATTCGGAAATCTTGAGTTTCGCGAATTTTTTAACCAGAATTTCAAACGGATCCTGGTGTTTAGCTCGTCTGTCTTGCATTAAAGAAAAATAGTGCTTGAAATATTTTGAACAAGTATAACAACGAATTTTTTTAGCCTCCTGTTTCTTGAACTGTATCATTTCGAAAATGGGTTTTTATGGAAACAGAACTTGTTACCTCTAAAAATAGAAATTACTTTACCGTAATTTTTGTTTCCATATAAAGGTTCTATAGTGTTATCCCGATATAGAAATGGCAGCGATAATGTGTCAGGTTTTACCTCAATTTTACAGAAATTTTAATGACAAGACAATATTCATTTCTGTATCAGTTAAGGTGTATAAACCCTATCTACTCACTAAAAAATACTACGTTGCTACTCATAATGACAACTTTTGTCCATTAAAGACTTGTCGCTACCACATTATTCTCATTTCATCATCAGTGAAAGAGATACTAGAGAAAATGGAAAATTTGTCTTATGTTTATCAAACAGTTGATTGCTTGTACACACTCTATAAACATCAGTTCTTTGGTTCCATTATAGAAGAGTCAGGAGTGGTCTTTACTCAGTTAACCAGAGCGGTAGAGCACAACTTGGAGAATAAGTACGTGGAAAAAGTGCCCAGTATCTCCAAAAAACGATTGAGCAGAAAGAAATTCAAGCGTCACCTTCTACGCGCTGAGCAAAGAAATGCGAGTACTCAAACCCTTGGATCATTTTTTCTAGATAGGGTGCATTCCCTTAGAAATTCAAAGTATGAGAGTGAACTTATAAAGATTGTTGATTGTTTGTTAGATGGACATGGTATAATTGATAATCCTCTTTTGTATCTTGAAATTAGAAAATAAAGTATATAATTTCTCGCTTTTGATTTGTATTTACCTTTATACTTTAAATTAACTTATTGTTAAAAATCAATTTTTCAAAAACTTTTCTTACAAATCAAAAATTCAAACAACTTTTTTATTAAATATCGAAAAATTTTTCAACCTTTTCTCTTAAAAATCGAAAATTTTTTCAACAATTTCTGTTAAATATCGAGTTTTGAATTGAAAAAGTTTTCTTGAATGTCGAAAAAATTTTCAAAAACTGTCATTTAAAAACGCAAAAAATTTTCATTTTTCTTCATTTTACGGTACAATATCAGGTTCATTCAAAAAGAGTTCTCACAACGTGATCTGGCAAGCTTTGAATCTCATTGCCAAATGGACGGACTCTTTCAACGATTGCTGGAGGCTCTGTAGGTCGAACACTGATGGGGGTTACCGGAACCTCATCAGTCAGCACAATGGGGTTGTGAGCTGTTCCGTCCTCTATGGAGGGGGTTGTCATTGACGGTGTAGTTGACATATCAGTCGAACCATAATATTGAGCTGGATCGAAGTTTTCCAGATTGTTAAATGACCACGTGGTGCTAGTATCGACACTCAATTCGCTTTGTTGACTGCTGCCAGCATTGCTCACTATCTGGAGAAGGCTGTTTTGCGGTTCTGGACTGGATACTTGACTTGTCTCTGGTGTATTAAACCAGTTGTTGGGAATCTGTCCTTCCTCCCATGGAAATTTGTACTGAATGCTTCCAGCAACGTAGTTGTCGGAAAAATCTGTTCCGTTAACGTGAGGGTAGTGATGCCCACTGATCACAGCAACTTCGTGACCCATTGCGTGAGTTCCAAGCTGATTCTCCGTGACTGGAACCTGTCCCTGATGATATGTGTCAAACTGTTGTCGCTGGTGCTCAATAATGTGCCACACTGTGATAGGTAGGGTTACAACGGACTCGTAGAGACCATTCGACAGGTCTCTGATGCTGATCCGAGCAGTCTCTTCTGTGAAAGAAACTGAGTAGAGAAGGCTGTTGTTCTGCACTGTAAATTCCATTTCTCAATGAGGTGAGATTAGAAGAGAATTTAAAGTAGTTGAGACAGAGGTGATGTTGATTTTGGAGAATAGAAAGCAAGTGATGCCGGGGTAATTTTTCAGCTCTATTTATACTAAACTCCAACCAATGAGAACAAAGTTTCCAAAAAGGGTAAAGTTTAGCAGAAAAAGTGACGTTATTTTCCAGAAAAGGAAATGCCTCAGTTGTAAAGTTACCAAAGAAGGAATCAACTCATAGAAAATCTAACATTACTATCCGAAACACGTAAGCTCAAAACTGAATACTGACCAAAAAAGGTACTTTTTACACGTGTTATCCTAGTTAACAGCCAAAGATGGATAAGTTAGAGGAAATGAGTTGACGTAATTGATCAAAAAAGTCAAGCTTTGACAAATTCTCTCCATCTCGTTAAATCTCAAATCGATCTCGCAAAATGTTCCAAATTTGGAACTAAATTTTTGTATATGAATGTTGGGGAGTCGTATTCCAAATCGTAGTCTTACCCCCTCTGCATTGTAGTCCTTTTAATAAAGAAAGAGCAGCGCACTCTGCAGAGATGAAGTAATTGTTACTGGTTCAGGAATTGGGGTATAAATAGATTGAGACAAATTTCTGTACTGTTCCATTATCTCTGGGACAGAATTCAATATGAAGAGCATTTCATACTTGTTGATGTGTAGTTCTGACGATAAATCGAAAGATTGTTTTGTTATGTAGTCATCATACTCGAATTTTTTTATAGAAAAGTTTGCATATTCAAATCCTTTACTAAATCGGATAATTCTGTTGTTTTCAGTAAAAACGTCCAAAAAATTGTAAAAGAAATAAGAGTCAACATCAATTTCGTCTACTCTGTAAGCATCAGCGATTCCTTCCTTTCTTTTGTAAATTTTTCCCAAAAGTTGTAACTGATTTTTGATCAACATTTTTCACAAATGAATACGGTATCAAGTAAAACTCTGTTAATATAAAAGAAAATTAAAATAGAAAAACTAATGCATAAAATGAATTCGTTTATCTTGAGAATTAGATTTCTAAAGCTGAAGTCTGATTGGGCGGGAGGTTCTATTACAACAACATTAAGTTGTACAACATAAACTTGTTCTTCAATAGTAGATGGAAACTTTTTCTTGATCTCTCTCTTGTTGTGTTGGAAGCACATTCATTCACTATTTTTTATTTCCAGTAAAACTAAATTTGATCTCAGGCAGTAAATTTTATCAATATTTGAGATACAAAATTTCGGACTAAATCTATACAAAATACTGTAACAATCGTGAATTTTTAAAGAACAGTTTTCTGGTTGTAATTTCTTTGAGGAAATAATCTGTATGGAAAAACTCAAGTAAAGTTTAACAAATAAGAGTGAGAAGAAAATGAGAAAAAAAAATGTTTAGTTCGAATTTTTTGCCACGGAATGAATTTGTACATTTAAACTGAAAGCTAGTTAATTATATGCAGAACTGTCGCAATTAGAATCATATCAATCTTCTAGAATGTTCTGACATGTCGCCTGAATCTAAAAATAGAAATGACATCATTTCCATATATGGAAGGGATGAGTCATCATCGAGTACCTCAAAGTTACATAGCAGCTTTAAATCATTATACTTTCTGTTTTTTCAGATTCAGTTGCTTCGCAATTTACCTGAATTTTACTCAATTCATATTGAACTAACATAACAATGCCTGCTCTCGATAGAAATCACCCAGTGAAATGCACAAAGTGCGAAAAAATGGTGGTGAAAAAGCATATGGCCAGACACAAACAGTCTTGTGATAGTGGGACTTTATCATGCCCCAAATGTCCCAACTTTTTTACAAAGAAGAAGGAAGACTTGAATTATCACCTTGCCAAGCATCATGCCCCAAAAGATGTTAAGCTTAGTACTGTGTGTACTGTGTGCTTGGAAGAGTTCCCAAATTTTTATTCTCATCAACAACACAAGAGGAGAAAGCATGGAACTTCGACAAAAGTTGGGACCAAATCGAGTGAAAAGCTCAAAGAAGTCCTAGAATCAGAGGAGCTAGACCAGAACAACGAGCAATTGCAGCAGGGACTTAGTGCTTGCCAGCACTTTTTTGATGATACGGAAATGGAGAATGTGAGACATCGATTGTTTAACTACAAGTTGTCCAAGCTCGATCCCAATGAGATCAACGAGAAATTAAAAGAAGTTTTCGAAAAATTAAATTGTGTTGCCAAAGTGAATCTGGCTCTTGGTTTTATCCTGCGCAATGTGGACACAGATGAGTATCGATACTTTTATGCGCATGAGAACAACACTTTCTCTGAAAAATCTCATTTGCTCTGTTCAAAAGGTGACTTGGTCTCTCTTCAAGACAGAGTAGAGAAAATGGATCTAGTGGAGACGTGTGCACAGGAGAGGGAAAATACAAAGTGGCGATTTGCTTTGACTACTAACTTAACAATATTTTGCGCACTCCTAAAAAACATTCCAATGGGATGTATCGATGCTGTTCTTCCTGAACAGTTACTTAGACGACCAGATGTGAATTGTCTTGTATCGAATGGTTACGGCGAGACCAACAAAGATTATCTTTGCCTGTTCAGAGCTATAGCTGTTCACTTGTACGGATCATCTGAGTTGGAAACGAAAGCAGCAAATTTGTTTAGTGCTTTTCTTCATGAATCCGGACATGTTGCAATCAACTTCAGGGGAGTATCAATCAATCATCTCGTGTTTGTTGAAAATGCGATAAAGCATAACATCTTTATATATGATATTGATATTGATATAGAAGAAGGAGAATTCGTTGGAGAACTTGCAAGAAGAAGTGTTGAAATGTACGAAAAGAACATTAATTTACTGCGATACAACAACCATATATGCTACGTGGATGATATTAACACATTCTTTAAACGATTCCGTTGCCCCAGTTGCGATACATTTATAAAGTACGTAAGTAATTTCAACCGTCATGTAAAATCCTGCAAAGACAGAGTACCACATATTTATCCAAAGAGTGTGTATGCTCTGCGAGAAACTTTGTTTGATAAACTCGATGCATTTGGAATTTCCTACAACGATGATCAAAATTTGTTCAAAAACTTGGCTATTTTTGACTTTGAATCTATCCGCGTTCCCACTGAAGAGTTAAAAGATACAAATACAACTAGTTGGATTGGAAAACATGAGCCAATATCTGTCTCCATTTCCTTCAACTTGATTGAAGAACCTGTGTTTCTATGCGACAAAGACCCTAAGAACCTGATTGTTTCTTTTGTCGAAGCTCTTGAGGAGTTAGCTAACAAGATTAAAACCGAAATGCAAACAAAATTTGCATCAATTCAAGAGATAATCAATAGCCGAGTTAAAACCATCTTTGAAAAATTGAACGAAAGGAAAGGTCGCACAAATCCTGCAGTTGATTTCGAAGATGAGTGTATTGAGGAGGAGGAGGAAGCTGATATGTCTACTCAGTTCCTACAAATTACCTGTATTTGGATTCAACAGTGGAAAGTACGATTTGAATCTCATCAAATCCTACCTTCTACCTTATCTCATTCATGAACGGGATATTCAACCTACAGTTATCAAAAAGGCAAATCATTTTGTTTCCTTCAAGTTCGGTGACGTGCAGTTCCTTGACATTCTGAATTTCCTTGGAGGAGCTACATCTCTCGATTCATTCCTCAAAGCTTACAAGACAAGCGAGACTAAAGGTTTCTTCCCATATGAAAGGTCGGATTCTCCAAATAAACTTGACGCACTTTTTCTACCCCCCTATGAATGTTTCTTCAGTAAGCTGAAGAATCACAACCCTTTGGAGAAAGAATTCACTGACTTTACTAAATTGCTGAACAGTGGACTATCTCAACAAGAAGCTCTGAAAAAATTGAGACTGAAAGAAGTTCCCCCATCTGGAGTCGACAACTACAATTACTTGAAAGTGATTTGGGAGGAAGAGCAAATGTCTACATTTAGAGATTTTGTCAAGTGGTACAACAACAAGGATGTTGTTCCAACACTAGAAGCAATGCAAAAAACGATGGAATTTTATCACAACAAAGGAATCGATATGTTAAAACTTGGATGTACACTTCCCAATTTAGCAAACATTTGTCTTCACCAGTCAACAAACCACAAATTTTTCCCATCTGTTGAAAGTGACAAGGATTTACATGATAAAATACGCGAGGACATGACTGGTGGACCTTCTATTGTGTTCACAAGAAAGGCAGTAGTTGATCAAACCTTTATCAGGAATTCAGAAAATATTTGTAAATCTATCGTGGGTATTGATGCTAGTCAACTCTATCCCTTTTCAATGTGTGAAGAAATGCCAATAGGAATTTACACACGGTGGGAACCCGACACAAATTCTCAAAAATTCAAAGCTCGAACCAATAATTTTCGAACATTTGAGGACATGGTCATGTCTTATTTCCAATCACAACGCCCAGAATGCATAATTGAAAGCTATTATACGACCGGGAAACAGAAAAAGATTGACTGTTTTAGCGTGGGCGGTTTTTGTGCTCATTGTGACACAGTATTCGAAGCTATGGGTTGTTATTTCCATTTTTGCCCATGTCAAGAAGCTCGAGCAAGCCTCTCGGAGGGGGAAATGCAGAGAGGAATCAGAAAAAGAGAACACGATGAACTGAGAAGAGATTATTTGAGAAACAAAGGATATAATATTGTTGATGTCTGGGAGTGTAAATGGTGGGAACGTGTTAAAGAAGAGGAAAATGTTAGAAATCACGTGAGGAAGAACTTTCCCTTCAAACTACCTATGAAGCAAGAGTCTCTTTTAGCGAAAATAAGAGATGGGAAAATGTTTGGATATGTACAGTGCGATCTCGAAGTTCAAGACGGATTAAAGTACAAGTTCTCTAATTTCCCTCCTATTTTTAAGAACATTAATGTCAGTCGAGCCGATATTGGAGAAAAAATGAGAGAGTATGCAATTGAAAACAACCTACTCAAACAACCTCAACGAATGTTGATTTCGAGCTTCAAGTTGGAAAATGGGACAATCATTACACCTTTACTCAACTTTTATCTCAATCTTGGTCTGAAATGTACAAAGATTTATAGATTTGTACAATACACACCCGAAAAAAGCTTCAACAATTTTGTTCAGTCAGTGGTAGATGCTAGAAGAGCGGGTGATGAAAATACTGACTCTAGCGTTGTGGCTGAGACAATGAAATTGTTGGGTAACAGCTCTTAAGGGTATCAAATTATGGACAAAAGTAGATACACAGAGACCAAGTACCTGAATGATGAGAAGACGCACAAAGCAATCAATGGGAAAATGTTTAAGCGTCTGAACAGTGTGTCAAAAGAAATTTACGAAGTTGAGTTTGCAAAATCGAAAATTGAGCATCCAGAACCTATAATAGTTGGATTCTTCATAATTCAGTACGCTAAATTACGTATGTTGGAGCTCTACTATAACTTCTTCGACAGATTTTGCGATGTGGATAAATTCGAAGAGTTAGAGATGGATACAGATTCTCTTTATTTAGCCCTAGCGCACGAGAACTTGTATGATTGTATTCGACCTGCTAAAAAGGAAGAATGGAAGACTTTGCGAGAAAAGGACTGTGATGATTCCTTCAGAGCAGATGCCTCACACAACTTTTTCCCTAGAACATGTTGTTCTAAGCATAAGAAGTATGATAAACGGGAGCCAGGTCTTTTCAAGGAAGAATTCAGATGCACCGAAATGATTTGTCTCTGCAGTAAAACCTATTGTTGCTACGATGCTGAGTCGGACAAGTACAAATTCAGTAGCAAAGGCCTGAACAAAAGAACTCTGGAAGAGACTGGAGATGGACCAATGGAAAAATATCGACGAGTGATGGATGAAATTATCAACATTACTTCGACAAATAGAGGTTTCAGAACAATAAATCATTGTGTTGCTACATATGAACAGACAAAGAAAGGGCTATCCTATTTCTATCCCAAGCGAGTAGTTGTAGCTGACGGTATTCATACTGAACCCCTCATATTGTAGATCTTTTATAGTAACTTTTATTCTTCTCTAATGTGTGATTTTTTATTATTTTGTCTTTGTGGTTTTTTATAATTATGCTTTAAACTTTATACCAATTTAATGTAAATGTTCGAGTGATTTTGTATTTTGATGTGCATAATTTATACTATGTCTGTTATTTATAACTTTTTCAATTCAATTTTTTAAAAAAGCTGTCATTTTTAACCAATCAGAAGAGAGTATTTAGAAATTATTGAAAAAACGGCGTAAAAATAAACAAAAATCTCAACAATTTTTCAAAAAATACCCCTAATCTTAATATATTCAGATTCTATTCCTAATCTTAATACATGCAATCTATACCTAATCTTAATACATTGAGACCGCTATACCTAATCTTAAAACATGCAAATCCTAAAAAGGGGGTGAGGACCCCAATTCTTGGAAAAAGCCGCTATAACCAATCTTAATACATGGGGTCCCCCCCCCGGGGACTATCACTCACTCTATTACTACTTCTGACCACAGAACATTAGAGTTGGAGGGTTCTTTGCTTCTGTTTTTTGCTTCTGATATCTATCCTTAACCTATTTCATTGAGTAATCGGCAGTCTTTTTGAAAAAATTGAACAAAATTCGGTTTGCACGGTTCTTCATTGCTGTACCAACTGCAATGGCTGCTCTCCAACATATGACGAGAAAACCTTTTCTCTGCCCAGTTCAATTCAGTGAGTTCAAATTTATGCAGGTATTATTTGTTATCTGACTTTGTAACTTTTCAAATAACAAGCTGATTATGTTTTCAAATAACAAGCTGACTTTGTTGACGACATATAACACAATGCGGGATACAAATAAATATAAGAATTTAGTCTGATGATGAAACAAATCCAAGGCAGAGACCTAATTCAAGCAAATGCTTCTTAACTTAAGGAATCAGATGGATACGTTGACGCAAAAATGTTCGCTGTTTTGCCCTCCTACGCAAGTTCACTAGCAAAATTTTTTGCTAGAGGCACAAAATGACAGCAGCGCTCAAGTGCACGTGGCACTTTTGGACACTGTTACCTCATTTGCAGCAATGAATAAAGTGATTTTACACACTCTCTGTCTAATCTCTTGAGTGAACTTATTTACGCTAAAACGAAAACAATTATGAATTTTATTTACCTTCTTAAATTGTTCGTGGACATGAAAAATCAATATTTTTTTTTAACTTTTAGTGAAACATGCTGAAAATTATATTATACAAAAAGCAACGTAAAACAGACTACACAGTCAAAGACAGTCAAAATCACTTTCAAAAAATTTGAAGTACTCCTTGTAAATTTGAGGGAAACCGGTCACAGTCAGTTGAAATTTTTTTTCAGCCAAGGTTTTGCATGCAATATCTTGTAAGCTTGATTGTGGAAATTTTGATTTTCGATGAAAAATTCTACTGCGACTCAGACTGACCTTTTATCAAATAAGCATCTTACCGTTTTTTATCTAATAGAAGCCAAACAAAATCTATACTACAAAGTTCTTTATTTCCATTCTTAGAGATGCTTGTAATGCGAATTAAAGAAAATAAGGTTTTAGAACGATAGAAAAGCTAATAGATTTTTTGGACTTTTTGGTTTGTTCTCTTTTCAGCCTTTGCAATTACACTTCTTTGAAAATCATTTAGGACATAGTAGAGAAACAAACGGTTGACGACATTTGGTAGATTTGCTAGATCTGCAAAGATCATTTGGTCGTTTTGCTAGATTTTGCGGGAAAAAATGAATTAAAAACTTTACCATAGCATAGTAGATCCTTTCTGCGCTTCCAAAAGATGTAGTCGTGGTTCAATCAGAGTTCAGATATAGTCAAGCGCTGAAAAATAGAGCAAATTCATCACATCGAAAACTTTTGTTCAACTAAAGTCGAGGACAATTTTTTGTTTGTCTTAAAATCCTACTACTTAAAGTCCTATTACTTATTTGTTAACTTAAAGTCCTATTACAGCCATTTGAAGTGGATTGTCGTCTTGTTCAGGCTTGACTATCACAAGTTGTTTTCTAGGCAACCTTGTTGATCTGTTGCTCCATTAGCCTCTTTTTTGATTTTTATAAAGAAGAGAACTTTCAATGAAAACTACGGGTTTGCATAAATTATAACATTATAACCAAAATCTGGCTGATACAACTATTGGTCTGCATAATTCAAGCTTGATAGTAAACTGATTGTGGAAGAAGGAACAATTGACATAGTTAGTGACCAGTTTTTTATAACATCGAACTTGAGCAAAACGGCATTCAATAATACCAAATTTATTCTTGACATTTCAGCTCGCGCCCAAAAGATTTCACAAATTGCTACAGCACTTTCACAATACATGGAACAGGTTACCATAGCACGGCTTACCTTTAGAGCAACTTATATGCCTAAGCTAAACCTTACCGATTTGAGCACAACAATTCAAATACTTACAGGAGAAACAAATATCATAACCGCAGATCTTTACCTTTCACTCGGGGGACCAAGGACTGCTTGATCTGGAGCCGGCAGATCTGACCAAAGTTGACAAATATACTTTCTACTATAACGGTGCTTGTGTTAAGTTCAAGCCAGAAATAGTAGCTAAGGACTTTTATATAAGCTCACAAGGGGTAAAAAATACTGCCCTGACAATTGTGTTGAAGGCAGCTGGCGATGCTCCAATTCAATGGAATCAGTTAAAGGCCTCACAGAGTCTTTTTCTTCCCACAGTATACAGAGTACAAAGCGGAAATGCGCTATTAATATATAAATACATTACATCTAAATATATCAGAAAGGAGAACACTTGTACAGCTGGAAAAGTAAAATTTTTGAAGATAAATGCTGATTTGAACCGGATAGAATATGGCGCTATTTCTGCTCAGAATCAGATGGTGATACACAAGCTAGACATCAAAGATCAAGGGTATTTATTGTCTACTATACACAGTGATTCTGGATTTTCTTTTTCAGTTCATAACTCTATGATATGATTATGCGTTTTTGTTAAATATATAGTTTGTTTCGTTCGCGTTCACTTGAAAATACGTTTTTCAAAACCACAGTATTTTGCTTTAATTGTATGCCAACGCTTTGGTGGAAAAATTGAATGAATTGTTGCTAAGTGTTGAAAAAATTATTAATCAACACAGAAAAAAATTCGCATCTTATTACCGATATATGCGAAGAAAGCGGTGAAATTTTCAACGGTCAACTTCTGTTGACTATTCAAGCGAAATATGATATGCGTAAAAAATAGTGCAAATTGTGATCTTCAGTTTTTAATTCCTTTTGGAATATTTTTGTTGAAAACTGTAAATGGCGGGGCACCGATTAATTATATCTAGTTGATATAGTAATCATCTAGGTTGTTCGTTAGAAATAATAAAATCAACTGTATTAATAGGGCTGAGAGCAGAAATGTTCAATTTTCAAGATCTTTCTCCTTGTTGAGGTCGGCTATGTATCCAATTTGCTCTGAAAATGTGTTTTCAGGACATTTTATTTTCGAGAAAATACTTTCTTTCGCTACGCGTGGGTATGGAATTGTATATAGACGACGCAATTGTAATTGAGTTGGCAGAGATAACAAAAATACGCTAAGTATTTTTATCTCATGAAGAGTTTATTGTCAATGACACTATACGCTGTTTTTTTTTTAATTGCTGAGCGCTAAAACATAAAACTTAATATTTAAAAAGAATATCAGTTGGCCATACTGCATTGATACACAAAGAGTTTAAATAGATCATATTTATGCGGAGGATTTGTAGCTTAATGAGCAGTGCAATATGTTAAAATCTGTACAAAAGAACAGAATTGGCCTTTTTGAACTTAATTATCCTAATCTCTTTGCGTATTTCCTTTTTGATTAATCAAAACATTAACAACAGTTTTGATGAGATTGCGCGAACATTTCATGAAACATGGCGGATATCTTACCTGGGACTTTCAAAGTATTTGTACCTCAGAAATTTTGCGTATTGTAATTACTCGAGATTTTTAAACGTCTTGCCACAAGAACAGTTTCTATTATTTTAAAATAGTTCCGAATTGTTATTATATCATAATTTCAGAATCAAGAAATCGTAACAACAGTCTGATAACGTAAAGATAAACGCAGCACAATTTTTGTTTTCTTTTGCAAGACTGAGTGAGCCAAATTTTATAACAAATCAAATTATATCATTAACAAAAAGCACAATGGCACTATTTTTTTTAATTCTTGTCAATTTCATACTGTTGTTTCGCAATTTACAAAAAAACTAGCCGTTACTATATGGTAAATGAAACCAAATCTGCCTGGTTAAAGGGTCAGTGCAAAAACCTCACTGACAAAACAATGCAAAAAATTCACTTTTGTGTCAGGTATGTTTTATGCATCAATATGGACTGAACAGAAGTGAGAACAACCTAACAAAAATGTGCGAAGGGGTTATACCTGGCCCTACAACTGGGGTTAAAAGATGCTACTGGGCCGCTTTGCCGAAGTTGTCAGATTTTTTAAAAGGACTAAATGTTGTGGATCCAATAATTGATCAGGATATTGCCAACGGGCCGTTTTGTCCTCCTAGAGAGCTGAATATTAAAACACCCGATAGCTTAGATGAAGGCGAAGCTGAAGTCAGTAACATATCGTTACCTGAACATCAGCTGCCTCTGCATCATGAACAACTTATCAAACTTATAACAAGAAACTGCAAAACACGTTGTCATGCTTGTTTTGTTTTATTTACTATTATAGTTACCAATTATTTTTTATCATAATCTGACTTCAAGGCTGCCAATTAATTTCCACTATCGGCGTCTTTTGTAACCAGCTCATTTGTTTTCAAATATGTAGACTTTCGTAAAGGAAGAGTTGGACCAAAATACTTTCTAGCGTTTACTAGGAGTGAAAAGATAATCAACCTACATTTTTTTCTTCCGGAGTTTTTTTTGCCAAATTTTTACAATAAACTACCAGATGGCTCAGTTAAAAATCAATCACTAAATAATCAGTTTCTGAAAATGATCTGCCGTATTATAAACTACTTATCAGCTAATAACCAATCATAGTCTCTACTCTTCATCGCATTGTAACATAATACTTACTTTGATTGATTCTCACTTTGTAAACAGCCCGTTTCCAGTTTTGTTCAAACCTGTTAGCTAAGTAAACGTAGTTTTTGTTTTGCTTCATTAGACAGAAAGTTAATGAAAAAAGCTGGTGGCAAGTCGCAGTGAGCTGACGGATATATTGTTTTCTAATGATCTTATGTGAAAATAAGAATTCATGTGCAATTCAACTCTTTGAAAACTAACAACAGAATGTGTCTGAGCTCAAGATTTTGGTAGTTATTAGTTCACTATGATTCATAACTTCTACTGTTCATACTATTTTTATCAGATTTTTTTTATCTGGATAGTTTGATGTGCTCAATAAGCCAGTTTTAAACGCCTTAAAAATATCACGTCTAAATTGTCGCAGTACACGCTTTCCAAAATGTCCCTTGAATGACCTCGAATGTCAATTGTTACAGAGACTCTCCCTCTAACGGCGTTTGTTTGCCCTACGCGATTATTCACTCTATCTGTAGCAATATATTTTTTGAAATTTCTGCGTGGTTGTTTTTGTATCAAAGGTGTTTAGAATTTGCACAAAGGCAGTTAATTAACCTGACGCAACGATTATTTTATGCACATTGAATTTTCTAAAGAATTCACTTTTGTCCAAAAAGTCCGAAATTAAAAGGAGTGCGAAGAATGAATTCAAAAAGATGAGAGGAAATAATTTTGCTCAATTTGGTAAAAGTCTACGACAAATTCAGAAACTGATTTCTTCATTTGTTTCCATCTGAAATCTATATCAATCAATTCAATATTGAAGATATTTTACGCAAAATTTGTTTGTAGTTGTGGTTTGGAAAATAACATTATTTTGGCTACAATTCATCTGGAACACAAACTCAATTTTTAGAATAGCGTTAATAAAAATTGAAGAACATTTGCAGAAGCAGATAATTTTCTCAGATAAGATTGAAATGTAAACATAACTAAACAAATTTTAGATAAAAGATGAAAATTTGGCATTGTTGAAGTAATCTGATCCTAGCATTAATTTTAGCTATTCAGTTTCTTTTCAATTCTGTTTTCATCAGAACCACAAATTAAAAAATTGAAAAAAATGTGCACGAAAACCCAGCTGATGGTTAAATAAGTAGTGCCTCTCGCAATAAAGAAACAAGAGAACAAAACAGAAAATTGAAACGTTATTTTTAGTGTAACTCTCTGAACTCTGCAATATCAAATCAATTTCTGATTTTCAGGCGCTACAATACAACTTATAACAGGCCCTAAAAAATCATCATGATGTTTGACAAAACGAAAGGCAAAACTTCTGAAAAAGTTATGAAAAATCGGAAAAAACTATCAACTACTACTAAAAGTGAATTTTTTGGCCTTTTTCGTTGCTTAAATCTACTTAACCAAAAAACTCAAAGGCGTTAGAACGATTTTATTATTCGCAGAAATTTAAAAGACATAAATTAACACCCATTTTTTACGAGAAAATCAAAAAGTTTTAAAGTTTTACGCCAATTCTTGGTTCTCGATTATAGATTGGCAAAAAAAACACCTAGCGCGTTTCACAAAAATAAATAAAATCAGTGTTTTCGTGTTCCCGCACAAGCAGAAGACTTGCAAAAATTCACTATGAGCGCGAAAGCATTAGATAAAAGAATTGAAAAGCACCCTTATGAGATCAAAAACTGTAGTTTTTAAGTTGACATAAACAAAAACATCAGATTGAGCTGAACGAATTCAGTTTTGCACAAAAAACTTACTAAGTGCTTTCAAAATCTGTTTCCGGGATCATTTTGATGGAGAACTCCATCTAAGCAAAGTCCAAATTTAGGAAGGAAAAACTAAATTACCTGTCAAAGGCAAGAAATATGAACTCTAAGGATTCAAAAAAAATTGATTGGGCATAAGATATCAGCAGCTCTCAACAAATAAAGAAATGTATAATTTTACAAGCATTGAAAGCACTTTTTGGCCACTGAAAGCAAAATGATATGAAAATACAATGATGCCCGAACTAAACAGCAAAAAATAGCTTCTATCCGAAAAAGTTGTCAAGGAAACATTGCCCGCAACAATTTTTAATAGATCAGAATCAGTGGAATCAAAATAAAGGCAAAAGTTCTCCTACAACTTTGTTCAATTAATTGGAGAAAAGCAGACGCAAAAAATAGAAGAATGAGCTTTTGAGGATGAAAACAAAGAGGGAAATTGAATGTGGTCAATATATTGTACCGAAGAAAAAGTTGCAACTTATACTAAACACTTCTTTATATCTTCGAAGAAAAGACTTCTAGCGAACTGTTATTTTGTGTAACGCATGGAAATAGCATAAGGCGAAGCTATTAGACAAATTGGTGTCAATATAAGACACAATATTGACCAATAGGGACAATTGTTACCAACAGGGACAATCGAATTTCAATTGGTACATAGAATCTCATTCTAACAGTATTCGTATGCACCACGCGATTTTTCATTACATCAATAGCAATATTTTTCTTTAATAAAAATTTCGGCGTGGGTATATCAATTGGGTTTAGATTTTGACAATAAGTCAGTTAATAAACCTGACACTACGTTTATTTTATGCACATGGGTTCTATTATGCTCAAAATAATTAACTTTTCTCCAAAAGATCCCAATTTGAAAGGGGTGCGAAAAAAGAAATTAAAAAGATTAGGAGAATAATTTCGTTGAATTGGTAGAGGCTCTGACAATTTCGACAACTGATTTCTTCATTCGTTTTTTTTTTGTTAATTCTACATCAATTTATTCACCCTTAAATATATTTTACGCAATATTTGTTTGTAATTGTTTTGCAGAAATCTTTCTTATGGCTAAAATTCATCTCGAACACAAATTCAGTTTCTAGAATAACGTTAACAAAAATTGAAGAACATTGCAGATAATTTTCTCAGATAAGGTTGAAATGTAAACATAACTAAACAAAAATTAGATAAAAGAGGAAAATTTGGCAATGTTGGAGTAATCTGATGATAGCATTAATTTTAGCTATTCAGTTTTTTTTTCAATTCTGTTTCCATTAGAACCGCAAATTGAAGAATTTCATCAAAATTATCATTGTAAAAAAAACAAATTGAAAAATATCATCATAAATGTAACTTCATACTTGTGACTGTAAGTTAATTATTGTTGAGGTCATCCAAAGCCTTGAAGAAAAGCACAAAAACACAGCTGCAGATTAAAAAACGAGTACTACCTCACAATAAAGAAACAAGAGAATGAAAAAGAAATCCACAACTTGTTATTTTTAGTGTAACTCTGAGCTGTACTCAATCGAATTCCAATTTTTTGTTGTCAGACGCTACAACACAATTAAGTTGCAGGCCATAAAGAATCTTGGTATTGAACACAACTAGAGGCAAAACTTCGAAAAAAATTGTGAAAAATTGGAAAAATTGCAATCTACTACTAAAAGTGGAAATTTTATTGCCTTTTTTGTTGATGAAATCTACCTAACAGTAAAGTCACAGGCCTTAGAGGGTTTTCATTAGCCAGCAAAAATTAAAAGTCACAATCAAACAACCAATTTTTACAAGAACATCAAAAATTCTGAAGTTTTACTCCAATTTTAGTTTCTTGACTAGACATTGGCAATAAAGCCACCTAGAGAAAAGCAACTAAAAAAAAGTTAAAAAGAAGTAGTGTTTATTAGTAAGGAAAAGAATCAATATGACAAAATAATGGTAAAAACACCCTTATGAGATCAAAAACTGTAGTTATAATATTGAGTTTAGGCCTTACCAATGACTTGAATGAATTGAATTTCGCAGAAAAAATTGACGTAACTGCCTTCAATATCAATTGCGCGGAATATTTTTATGGGGAACTCAATCTAATCAAAACCCAAATTTAGAGAGGAAAAATGAAGTTGCATTTTATAGGAAAGAAATATACACTATCAGGATTCTAAAAAAATTTGCTAGGGCATCAGATATCAGAAGCTCTCAAGAGATTAAAAAAATGTATCAAATATACAAGCATTGAAAAAATTTTTAGCAAGTAAAAGCAAAATGATGTAAAAAAAACACTGATGCCAGAAAAACTCGAAAAATAATACCTATCTGAAAAAGTTGTCAAATAAACATCGCCCACGATTATCTTTAAACACCAGAACCAGTGGAATCAAATTAAAGCAAATATTTTCCAACAACTCTTTTCAATCAATTGGAGCGAAGCAGAAAGCAGATGCAACGAATGGAGCAATGAGTTTTTGATGTCGAAAGCAAAAACGGAAATAAAATGTGGTAAATATATTAGGTGTAAGAAAAGGCTGCAATTAATATTGAACAATATAAATACAATTAATATTAAATTTCTTTTTTGCTATACCTTTGTTACAGCTGGTGACTTAACGTCCGAAATCTGCTTAGGAGGACGCTGTTGAATCACTTCATCATACTGTGTATTTTGAACTTAGTGGGACTCTCTTTCTAACGCCGTTCGTATGCCTCTATCAAACTTTTAACAAGGAACGCCAAAACACATTGTCAAGCTTTTTTTTATTTTATAATTACCAATTTAACGTTTATAATTACCAATTTTCTTCATCATACTCTGATTTGAAGGCTGCCAAAAAATAACTTCCAGTATTGACGTAATTTGTAACGAGGTCAATGGTAGTCAAATATGTAAACCTAGGTAAAATAAGTGTTGAACTAAAGTTTATAAGCGTACTTTTGGTGTGAAAACAAACGTACATTTTTTGAAAATACCGGATTGTTTTTGCCAGATTTGAACAAATAATTACCGGATGTTTCAATTGGTTATAGGAAAATAAGCTGCCGCATCTGTATAGTTAATACAACGAGATGTTTACAAAACGAGAATTCACCAAATTAATTATTATAATACAATGCGATGAAGAGTAGAAACTTTGATTGCAAAAAAGCATTGTATGTATGCAAACTCCATGCTCAATTATATGTTATTGTTAACTTATTAACCACAAACCATGGAGTTTACAATGCCTTCTGTAATCATAGTTTCTGTTCGTCATCGCATTGTAATATTTTATTTAATTTGAATGATTCTCAATTTGTAAACATCACATTGTTTTTTATACTCAATAATAAGATAAACGTAGTTATTGTTTTGCTTTATTGGACAGAATGTTAATAAGGAAAAAAACTGGTTTCAAGTCACAGTGAGCTGTAATATGTATTGTTTTCGGATTAACTTATGTGAAGCTAATCATACTTGTTATAATTTCAACTCAATGAAAACTACCACCCAGAATATTTCTGGGTGTAAACATTTGGCGGTTATTCGTTTTAGTTAAGATTCGTAGCAAACCAAATCATTCTTTTATCGGTATAATTTTATGTTCTCAATGGCGAGTTTTAAACGCCTCATTTTTATCACGTCTATATTGTCGCAGTGCATGCTTTCCGAAAACTCTCTCACAACATTGAATGTCAATTGTTGCATAGAATCTCATTCTAACGGCATTTGTATGACTCATGCTGTTTTTCATCACATCAGTAATAACAATTTACAATGATGCAATGCAATTTAGATTTTGACAATAAGTCAGTTAATAAAACTGACACTACGTTTATTTTATGCACATGGGTTATATTATGCTCAAAATAATTAACTTTTCTCCAAAAGATCCCAATTTGAAAGGGGTGCGAAAAAAGAAATTAAAAAGATTAGGGGAATAATTTCGTTGAATTGGTAGAGGCTCTGACAATTTCGCCAACTGATTTCTTCATTCGTTTTTTTTTTGTTAATTCTACATCAATTTATTCACCCTTAAATATATTTTACGCAAAATTTGTTTGTAATTTTTTTTTGCAGAAATCTTTCTTATGGCTAAAATTCATCTCGAACACAAATTCAGTTTCTAGAATAACGTTAACACAAAATTGAAGAACAGTTAGAGAAGCAGATAATTTTCTCAGATAAGGTTGAAATGTAAACATAACTAAACAAAATTTAGATAAAAGAGGAAAATTCGGCAATGTTGAAGTAATCTGATCATAGCAATAATTTTAGCTATTCAGGTTTTGTCTATTTTGTTTTCATTAAAACCACAAATTAAATAATTTCAGCAAAAAATAGAAAATAACCTCCAGAAACATCAAACTTTTGACTATAAGTTTTTCATTGTTGAGGTCATCCAAATGGTTGAAAAACTGCGAGGACATTGGCAATAAACACATCTAGCCCACTTCAAAACAGTATATAAAATCAGTGTTTCCCGTGTTTCCGTACAAGCGGAAGACTTGAAAAAAAAATCCACAATGTGCGCAAATCCATCAGACAAAAGAATTGAAAAGCACCCGTACGAGATCAAAAACTGTAGTTATGAAGATAAAATTAGACCAAAACTTCCGATTGAGCTGAAAGAATTCAAATCTGCACAAAAACTTACTAAATGCCTTCAATATCTATTTCAGGGACCATTTTGAGGTAGAATTCCATCTAAGCAAAGTCCAAATTTAAAAAGGAAAAGTTAAATTGTCAAAGGCAAGAAATATGCACTCTAAGGATTCAAAAAAATTGATTGGGCATTAGATGTCAACAGCTATAAACAATTAAAGAATATTTTAATTTTACGAGCATTGAAAACACTTTTTGGCCACTGAATGAAAAATGATACGAAACTACAATGATGCCCAAAGTAAATAGGAAAATAGCTCCTATCCGAAAAAAATTATCAAGCAAACATTGCCCGCAACAATCTTGAATCCAACAGAACCATTGGATTCAATATAAAAGCAAAAATTTTCCTACATTTTGGTTCAAACAATTGGAGAAAAGCAGATGCAAAAAATCGAACAACGAGCTTTTGAGGTTGAAAGCAAAGAGGGAAGTAGAATGTGGCCAATATATGATACGGAAGAAAAGGTTTCAATTTATACTAAACCCTTCTTCATATTTTCAGAGAAATGACTTGAAGAGAACCGTTGTTCAGTTTAACGCATCAAAATAGCATAATCAGAAGCTATTAGATACTTTGGTGTCAATATAAGACACAATATTTACAAATAGAGACAAAACTTTTCATTTTTTTTTACATTTGCCAATTGAATTGAAATTCAAATAAATTTATATGATATATTCAAAAAGCACCACAACGCAGCCAAAGCATTTCTCAACAAACTTTGGCATCAATTGAAGCGGTATATATGGTCCATTGAGCTCAAAAAGAAAAAAAATCGAAAAATATCGAAATAGATGTTTCTTTTTTTCTATAAATTTTGTTAGAGCTGGTGACTTAACCTCTGACATCTGCTTAGGAGGACGCTGTTGAATCACTTCATCATAGTTTGTATTTTGCCTCTATAGTGATTCTCCTTCTATCGGCATTCGTATGCCTCTATCAGCTTAAAACAAGGATCTCCAAAACACACTGTCATGCTTATTTTAATTTATTTACGATTATAATTACCAATTTTTTTTTATCGTACTCTGAATTGAAGGTAGCCAATTATTAACTTCCAATATCGACTTAATTTATATCGAGGTCATTCATAGTCATATATGGAAACTTAGGTAAAAAATAAGTCGTGGAATAAAAATTATTAGTGTACTTTGGGTGTGAAAACAAACCTTTATTTTTTAAAAATTACGGATTTGAAGAAAAATTTACCTGATGCTTCAGTTGAAAACCAATTGTTGAATAATCAGTATCTGACAATCACATGCCGCATCATTATAATTAATACAACGGGGGGTTAACGAAATGAGAATTAATCAAAGTTAATAATATTTTACAACGCGACGAAGAGTAGAAACTTTTATTACAAAAATTCTTGGTATGTATGCAAACTCTATGCTCAATAATATGTGGTTATTAACATTTGAACCACAAAACACGGAGTTTACCATGCTTTTTGTAATCACAGTTTCTGGTCCTCATCGCATTGTAATTTATTATTTATTTTGAATGATTCTCAATTTGTAAACATCACGTTGTTTGTTTTACTTAATAATAAGATAAACGTAGTTTTTGGTTCGTTTTACTGAACAGAATATTAATAAAGTAAAAAACTAGTGTCAAATCACAGTAGGCTGTAATATATATTGTTTTCGGATTTACTATGAAGATAAGCATACTTGTAATAATATCAACTCAATGAAAACCAACACCAGAATATTTAAACTGAGTTTAAACTTTCGGCGGTTGTTTGTTTTTGTTAAGATTCGTAGAAAACCAGAACACATGTTCTTATCGGGATAATTTTAGGTTTTCTTTAAACATTGGCAATAAAACCGCATAGCGAACTTCAATGTTTGAATTTCAATATATCGAAGAAGAAGAAGAGAAGAAATTGATATAACGACTCAATTCCTCCAATGTCAGAAAAATCAACTTCTCGAACTACAACAACATTTTGAACGTAATGTCAGCACTTTACCTGTATTTGGATTCAACAGCGGGGAATATGATCTGAATCTTATCAAGTCTTAATTACTACCCTACCTCATTCACGAGCGCGATATTCAACCAACGGTTATTAAAAAAGCTAATCATTTTGTATCCTTTTAATTTGGTGATGTTCAGTTTCTCGATATTCTAAACCTTCTTGGTGGAGCAACATCACTAGATTCGTTCCTCAAAGCTTACAAGACCAATGAGACCAAAGGATTTTTCCCTTATGAATGTTTCGACTCACCAAACAAATTGGATGTAACTTTCTTTCCCCCTTACAAATGTTTCTTTAGTAAGTTGAGAGATCACAATCCCTTGGAGAAAGAATTTACGGATTTCACAAAATTGTTGAATAGTGGATTTTCCCAACAGGAGGCTCTGAAAATACTTAGGTTGAAGGTAGTGCCCCCCTCGGGATTTGACAACTGCAATTATTTGGAAAGTGTGTGGGAGCACGAACAAATGACAACTTTTCAAGACTTTGACAGGTGGTATAATAACAAGGATGTTGTCCCGACACTAAAAGCGATGCAGAAAATGATGGAATTCTATCATAACAAAGGGATTTATATGTTAAAACTGGGTTGCACACTACCTAATTCAGCAAATATTTGTCTACACAAATCAACTAATAACAAATTCTATCCTTTCGTTGAAGCAGACAAAGATTTACATGATAAAATACGCAAAGATATGACCGCTGGTCCCTCTATTGTGTTTACTAGAAAAGCGGTTGTGGATCAAACGTATATTCGAAACACAGAAAACATTTGCAAATTAATTGTGGGTATAGACGCCAGTCAACTTTACCCCTTCTCAATGTGTCAAGAAATGCCCACTGGACTATACACTAGATGGGAGTTTGATTCAGAATCTCAGAAGTTTAAAGCTAGGCAAAATAAATCCAGGAAATTTGAGAACATGCTTATGTCGCACCTACAATCTCAGCGTCCTAACTGCACTATTGAAAGCTACTACACAACTGGAACTCAGAAAAAGATTGATTGTTTTAATGTAGACGGATTTTGTGCTCACTGTAAAACTATTTTTGAAGCAATGGGTTGTTACTTTCACTTTTGTGCATGTCAGGAAGCAAGAATAAGTATGTCAGAGGAAGAGACTTAGAGAAGACTCAAGAAACGGGAATACGACGAACTAAGACGAGACTATTTGCGAAACAAAGGATATAAAGTTGTGGAGATATGGGAATGTAACTGGTGGGAATCTCTCTAAGGTGATAAATCTGTAAAAATTCACATGAGAAACAATTTCCCATTCAAGCATTCAAGCTACCTCTGACTCAAGAATCTCTACTTGCTAAGATAAGCGAAGATAAACTGTTCGGTTACGTTCAGTGTGATCTCGAAGTGCCAGATGGGTTGAATTACAAGTTCTCGATTTTTCCACCAATCTTTAAAAATTTTAATGTTAGTCGAGCAGATATTGGTGATTATACGAGGGATTATGCAATTGATAACGATTTACTCAAGCAACCGCAACGCATGCTGATTTCAAGCTTCAAGTTGGAGAATGGAACAGTCATAACATCTTTACTCAAATTTTACCTTAGTCTTGGGCTGAAATGCACCAAAATTTACCGCTTCGTTCAGTACACACCCAAAAAATGCTTCAACAATTTTGTTCAATCAGTTCTTGATGGTAGAAGAGCTGGAGATGAAAATCCTGAATCAAGCGTTGTAGCAGAAACAATGAAATTGTTAGGGAATAGTTCCTATGGTTACCAAATCATGGACAGAAGCAGGCATAAAGAGACAAAATACCTGAACGATGAAAAGACTCACAGAGCTATCAACGGGAAATTATTTAAGAGACTTAACAGTGTGTCGAAAGAACTACACGAAGTTGAACTTGTAAAATCAAAAAATGAGCACCGTGAACCGACAATAGTCGGCTTTTTTATACTTCAGTAAGCAAAATAACGTATGCTGGAGCTTTATTACAATTTTTTTGATAAGTTTTGCGATGTCGGCACATTCGAAGAGTTAGAAGTGGACACTGACTCCTTATACTTAGCTCTAGCACACAATATTTTGTACGATTGCATTCGTCCATCTAAAAAAGCAGAGTGGGAAGCTCTGAGGGAACACGATTGTGATGATTCTTTCAAAGCTGATGCTGTAAAAAACTTCTCCCCTAGAACTTGTTGTGATAAACATAAAAAGCGCGATAAGCGTGAACCAGGTCTGCTCAAGGAAAAATTTAGATGTACTGAAATGATTTGTCTCTGTAGCAAAACTTATTGTTGCTACGACGCCACATCGGATAAGAACAAATTCAGCAGCAAAGGACTAAGTAAACGAACATTGGAAGAGACCGGAGATGGACCATTGGAAAAATATCGGCGGTTGATGGAAGAAATAATCAATTTAACCTCTACAAATAGAGGATTTCGGACAATCAACCACTGCGTCGCTACCTATGAACAAACAAAGAGAGGACTCTCATGTTTTTATTCTAAACGAAAAGTTTTATCTGATGGAATTCATAATGTACCCCTGAACTTGTAAACTATTTAATTGATTTTCATATTGTGAGCGCTCTCTGTTGTGTTTAAAATTGCTTATAATGTACTTGATTAATCCTGTGTCTGTCTTTTTGTACCTTCATAATTCCTTCAATTAAAATTTTTCAATTTTCGCATTTTTAGTGGTTATAACCAATCTTAATACCCCGCGGTGGCTATACCTAATCTTAATACATTGCGGCGGTTATACCTAATCCTAATACATTGCGGCGGCTATACCTAATCTTAATACATTGCGGCGGCCGTACCTAATCTTAATACATTGCGGCGGCTATACATAATCTTAATACATTGCGGCGGCTATACCTAATCTTAATATATTGGGGTGGTTAAACCGAAAAAATGTTGAAATTTACTGCGAGGGGAATTATCCGTTAATGCGCGCTCCCTGTACAATTCCCCTGCGCGCTGACTGTGCAATTCCCATGCGCGTTGAATGTATATTTAATCCCTAAATGACCTCTAAAATCACGTGACAAGTGGCTCCGGACCTGATCTGCTCCTACCCTACTACTCACACCCTGGAACACATGTAGGCGCCCCCCTAGATTTATCTTCAATCTTAATACGTTGCGGCGGCTATTCCTGATCTTAATACGTTGCGGCGGCTATTCCTAATCTTAATACGTTGCGGCGGCTATTCCTAATCTCAATACGTTGCGGCGGCTATTCCTAATCTTATTACGTTGCGTCGGCTATTACTGATCTTAATACGTTGCGGCGGCTACTCCTAATCTTAATACGTGGCGGCCGCTGTAACTAATCTTAATACGTGGCGGCCACTATAACCTATCTTAATACATGTACGCCGCCTATACCCAATCTAAATACATTAGAGTAGACCCTCTCTCAATATTAATTCCTATACCCTATCTTAATACATGGGGTCTACCCTCCCCCCCCGGGAGACTTGCTCACCCTATTACTATTACCTCCTCTGCTCAGAATAAAGTTCGTTCGGTACTCCTTTGATCAGACTGAACTGCGTTCGAAACGTCCTCTGATCAGACTGAAGTGCGTCCGATACGTCCTCTGATCAGACTAAAGTGCGTTTGAAACGTGCTCTGATCAGACTGAAATGCGTTCGAAACATCCTCTGATCAGAATAAAGTGCGTTTGAAACTTCTTCCGATCAGAATAAACTACGTTCGGAACGTCCACTCATCAGACTTAAGTGCGTTCGATATTTTCTCTGATCAGACTACATTGCGTTCGAAACCTCCTCTGCTCAGACTAAAGTTCGTTCGATACGTCCTCTGGTCAGACTGAAGTGCGTCCGATACGTCCTCTGATCAGACTAAAGTGCGTTCGAAACGTCCTCTGATCAGACTAAAGTTCGTTCGATACGTCCTCTGATCAGACTAAAATGCGCTCAAAAATCGCCTCTAGTCAGACTAGTGTGCGCTCGAAAACCTCCTCTGATCAGACCGTCGCAGACAAAAAAAACATCTGATCAGACAAGTTCCAGACCATTGTCCAGACTAAAGTGCGCTCGAACCGGAAAGATGTTTGTTGCACTTTAAGATCGTCACTTCGGCCTGTCCACCTCGACCTGGCAGTATTCGACGTTGTGCTCGTGATCGAGTTTGATTACAGGTAATTTCAGTCTGGAACTTGGGCCTGGAAATCAATGCTGACAACCATAGCTCCACTGGAATTGGCGTATTTTGTGTTAATTCATTATTTTTTTAGATAAAATTTTGGCATCAGTAAAGTTGTTTGTGTTTACACATTTGGGTGATTCAGTTGAAAAGATGAGATTGGAACTCTCGCAGGAAGAGTAAACTACCTGATTTCCTCTTCCGATAAAGCGGAGGCTTGTACACATAGATCTAGAAGAACTTTAAAAAGGACTTAGCGTCCAGATGAATCGAGCACCTTAACGGGACGGGTTATCTTAAAAACCTAAAGCTACATTGCAATCAAAAGTAGTTTAAGATCTAAAATTATTTTCCAGTTCAAAATCCCCTGTGGATCACACCTAATTGATTTTACTGGGATTTTCCGTTTGATTACCAAAGCTGGTAAATTTCTGATATCTTCGCTGCAAAGGCGTGTATGTTTTTCTTAAACAAGTTAAGAACCTATAACCACTCCCATCTTCCCGTGATTTTTTTTGTGTCTCAGTAGTCAACTTTGTTAGCTCTTCTCTTCCTCTCCAACTCTTCTACAAGCTCAAACCTTCCCCCTTTCTCCCATAAATCAGCTATTTTTCTTGTTTGAGATATTCTTTTTCTGGGCATTGACACTCGAAAGTGGTAACTTCTCAGTAAACGTTTCCACGACTTAAAGTTATTGAGCTCGTTTTCCATTATCTCAGTTATGTTATCGGCATATTTGTCCAACCGTACAGCTTTACACCAGTTGGTTGTACTGCAGTTGCCATCCCTTGAACTAAAATTTATAAAATAAAATTAAACATTATATTTTCATAGCAACCTATAATTTCAATTTTATTTCTGTTGCTTGAACGGCCTACAGCTGGCTGAAGAATGAACGTTTTCTAATTTTAAAAGCATATAGTTATGAACGGGCAGAATCAATTGAAATCTTAGGAATTGAAGTCCAAACAAAAGACAAACATTATGGACAATTTATTCGATCTTCTGACTGCAAACCCGAACACAAAATGACACTGCATTAGTCAGTTGTATTTGTATGACAGTGCAGGTGTAAGAGAGGAGTGCTGTATAAAAATAAATGCATTTTCATAATTTTTGTACATCTTTTCATACCCATTTTTATATCAGTTGGTACATTTGAACACATTTAAAATTAGCTTCAAGTAGTGTCAAGCTCTAACAAATTTAGCAAATACACATACAATGGAATATTGTAATACTGTTCGAACAAACTAGAAACGTTTGCTACATCATTAAAATCAAAAGGAGCATTATGTATTGAAAATAATCTTCAGTTGGCTAAACCTGAAAAAAAAGTTGTTGGCTGTTGCTGAAATCGTATTAAATATTATTCTAAGGTTTTTTCAAAATTAATACGACGTGTAAGATGTGAATTCCTTATGAAAATTATAATTTTGGTGATTGAGTTGTATGGTGAATGGTTTAATTTTAGTGCAATATTGAATAGTTGAAAACACCATTTTGTTTTAACATGCATCTACACAAACACACACAACACACACTTATATATATACATATATATATATATATATATATATATATATATATATATATATATATTTATATAAATATATATGTATATTTATATATATATATATATATATATATATATATATATGGGCAAATAATTTTATAAAAATATCTTAACAAATAAATGCTTATTTCAAACATCAGAGATTTAGTCATCAAATGTGCGTAAATGAAAAAAAACAGGTATACCTATGACAAATGGTTTCAAAACAAATTTACTGTAAGGTATAGGACCGCAAAATTTGCAGAAGTTTCAGATTGATAGAGTTAGTGAAGCTTATATAAGAACATTTAAATATTTAACAAAGAACAAAAAACAGAACATATAGTGATCTAAGATCAGTATCTATACAGAGATAAAATAGAAAAATATTGCATATAATTACTAAACCAATGTATATCAATGGTGATGTTAACTGGACAAGTCTATTGAATGATGCGGTAAAATCATATAGAGATAATATACAGTCGACGATCAATATGCCATCTGGTGACTATCCTAGAAATTCAGAAAAGCGCAATATCTTCTCAAAATTTTAAATTTCAAATTGGAACATTGATTTATTTAAAATAAAAAATGATTTTAAGAACACAACCGACAACATATAAAAAGAATTTATTCATGATAAAATTATAGAAGGTAATTTCTATGAAACAATTATTGAGTTTGAAGTTCAACTTTGAATGTAAAAATTTAGAAAAACAATTTTAGAATCACTTAAGATAGATCTTCTATAGGTCAGCTACGACTTAGATTTTTCTTAATGTAGCTGATCACAAGAATGACTAAAAACTGATTCAATCAAACGATACGAGTAACAAGGTCCAGAAAACAGTTAACAGTAGGTAAAGCACACAGACTATTCTTAAAAGATAACGTTAATATTGATATAAATAGTAATTTTGTAATTGACGTGGTACATCCTCCCAATTAGATTTTAAAAGGTGTAAATAAAGAGTGCTGTGATGATAAATTGTTATTATGCAACTTTAAAACTAAAATGTTACGAGAAAAATATAATTGGCTATGGAAAAGGAGAATTTGAAAAACATGCTACAAAAAGTCTTCAACTAAATGAAGCAGTGTTTTATGGTGAACTAATTGATTAAATTCGGAAATGAAGTAACAAATACAATTAAATTTGTAATGAAGTGGCTAGAGATACATGCCTAAAATTAAAAAACTAAAAAAAGTGCATGATAATAATTAATTTGTTCAAGATAAAACTAATTATCAAATAGGTGATGCTTGTGTTGATAGATGGACAAGATAAAGAATTGAACTCTTATTATTAGGAAAGACTTTCATAAAATCTATTATCGCTATAATAATAACAAAATCAATTAGTTGATAATAAGTAAAAATTACGTTTAGAATTGCATTTTTGACTTCGATGAAGAGGTCATACTTCATTTGTTATAAAAAAAGTTATTTATCTCCTAGAGAAATTAACTGAATCAAATAAAGCTACTGCAACTTTGTCATATCCCTGTTTATCATCTGTATCGTGATGATGATACAGGTCGTGAGCAAAGCTGCAACAGCCAACAAGCAGTTAATAAATGCGAAAATTTAGCAATTGTTCAGTTAAATAACAAAAATACTATTTTAAACGGTATTGGGAATTACTGTGAAAATGAGCCATTGAAATACAAAACTGGTGATATGTTGAGCCGACCAGCACCGGAGGGTTGAATGGCTCATGTATTATGATAGGGTAAAATGTGTTTTTCTCGATTTGCGTCTACCTCCATTTATTAAGATAGGATAAATAATTCAGGGCCGACTACATGTGTTAAAGTAGGGTATAGCCGCCGCCATGTATTAAAAAGCTTCGCATATGCTAAGAGAGGGTATTAGCTCCCGTGTAGGAAGATTAGGTATATCTTGCATGTTTTAAGATTTGGCATAGATTCATGTATAAGGGTTAGTTCTCATATATTAAGACTAGTTAAAGCCGCATTCTTGTTTTGAGATACATGGGATGTTTGATAGGGATATACAAGCGCGGAAATGTTTTAGACGTAATACAATTTTATACAAGTAATATCATTATTTCAATCCCCCTTCCAGGAAGCAATAGTTAAGGAGTAGTTGGATGGGGTGTAAAGGTATGTACCTAGGTATTGGGAATAGGTAGAGGATATATTATTCAAATTTCCTAGGTTATACCTATGAAATCCCATATTAAAATAGGAAATAGTTTTCACGTATGTTTATTGGTTATATCAAGTGTAATTTATGTGCTTTTATTTAGTCTATGGGCTCCGATAAATGAGAAAAGTAAATTAAACAAGCTCAAATTATTCACATCTAACTACAAATTAACTCAAAAATTTACAAAAAATAAGTATCAAGAAAGTGAAAACCGAGACACAATTGGTCGATTGGGTTAAAGAATCGATAAAAAGGAAAACTTGCGTTGCTAACTGAAATATTAGTACGGTAAAAAAAGCTAATATCGACTTCATTAGTAATCAGTTTCTTTTTTCCTTGCTTTTGCGACCCATATACATCGAATTGGGGGAGTTAATACACCAACTCAATGAGACACCTAGCTCGTAACAGCGCTCACAGCTAACTAGAATAAAAATATTTGTAAAATTTTTTCAGCGCTTTAATGTGTTTCATAACATCATATTGTGCTGTTTTCTATATTTTCAAGACTAGCTTTAATAATTGATTTCGATTGCTTCCAAATACTGTTTTTTAAAGAACAAATAATTTCAAACAGTGCGAAAGTTCAGACGGTTCTACTTCTTTTCACCCCGATTTATTTAACCCCCTATAATTTAACCCCGTATATAATCACCCCTCAGTCATTTAACCCCGCAATTTATTCACCCCGAAATCGGTTTAACACCGAAATCTTTTATCTATTTCGGCATCCAAAAGAACAATTAGCAAAGCTAAAGTTCAAAAGACTTAAATAACACAAAACTACTGACCTTCAAGAGTGCAGCATTGAACAGCTTGCGTTTGTTTCAAATCAAAGAATAATGACGAGACTGCTTTATAGAACAATGCCTTTGATCGAAAAAGAACACTTGACAAGTCTGACCTCTTTTATGTTGCACTTTGATTTGAATCAAAAAAGTTCAAAAACTGTCCTAGTCTAGAAGACTGAAAAACGGGTACTTTTCAAATGAAAGGATGAAAGCTAAATTTTAAAACGTACCTTCTCAGCAGGCATAAATTAGCAATTCAAAACAAAATTCAACCGTGTATTTAACAGAATTTCCAATGAAATCCAGATTGATATTTTTGCTAGCAGCTACGCTGTGCAAGCTTCATATCTAAATGTTGCAAAACTGTGTTCCCAATTAGGGGTCCCATCATAGGGTTAACGCCCGGGATCAAATTCCCTAATGAGTCAGGATATGAGGCTTCGACGTAACTCCGTGAGGACGCAAGGAGGGCGCCAACTCAAAAATATTAAGATGGATTTCGAATTTAAATTAACACAAAAACAAACATAATAAAATACACGATAAATACACAACTAAGTCAAACTGGCAATAGCCCTGAAAAAATGGATATCAGTTTCATCCCTGTAAATTTGCATCAAGTTTTGCACTTTCCCTTTCAAATTCTCATACTTCTTCTTCTTTGGGAATTTGTGACCGGATGAGGCATTCAAAAAGTTTAATTTTTGCACCGCAGCGTCTTTTTGTAAATTAGACAAAAGTTTCCAAATTCCGGGATGGGATCCGCTGAATAAGGCTTGCATCCCATAATGCCAGCCCTCAACAGCATTGGTTGTTCTGGCAATTCCCTCAATGGCTGCGTCTCTTTGATTCCATATTTGTGGGGGGAATGTGGCAGGACGGTTTAAGAGTGGACACTTGATATAATTTGTTTGGAAATATAAACAAAGCTCGTCTATTTTCTCAATAACGAAGCTATCCAAATTCTGCTGATCCAAATTCTGCCAAAACTTGGAGCTTTCAAGAACCGATGTCATATGGGGATCGCCAAAAACTAGAATACGCTGGTTGTCATCTTTTCCGCTGTAATACCGCAAAAACTCTTGAAACTTATCGGGTATATCAAAATGCCGGTCCGATGGCTCATGAACTGACACTGTTTGTATAACCTTTCTTAAGCGCTGCGAGGTTTGTATTAAATTTGGTTTTGACGGCAACGCATACTGGGTCGAAAGAACGTCAGTTACTGGTAAAATTGCGGAAGCTACGGCTGCTGCGGGTGTTAGGTTTTCACTCAGTGCTTTAATCTATCTTATAAATTTTCGTGTGGCCGGCTTTTCAATCGAAGCATTATGATTGTGCTCACCGCTCACGCGAATGAGTTGGTCATCTTTTGTTAAAGCGGAAACGCGGCACTTGTAACTTTGATATTTTGAGCAATTCCAGGCAGTGGTAAACTTATTTAATCTTTTAACATAAAACTCATGCCCCTCTACAACTAAAATTTCTTTGTTTTTTGAAGAAATAGTAAACTCAAAGTTGGCAGTTATCATGCTGAATTCAAAATGCAATAAAACAAGAAATGTTCTTGAGTTACATCCAGTTTTCAATTGCTTTTAATTGCCCCATTAAGGATTAGTTGAGATAACTAATTCGCTAATTGTTAGTTTTGCATTAAACTATTGTGCCGTTTGTTCTATGTCCCTGACAATTATAATCCATGAATTTACAGATTAAAATCGGGGTGAAATGATTGAGGTGTGAAAAGCATGTTCACACCTCAGTCATTTCACCCCGATTTTAATCTCCATTAATTAAAATAGAAATAATTGAGGCTTAATTATCCTCAATTATAGGAAGCTTAAAATCGGGGTGAAACAATATAGGGGTTAAATAATTGAGGGGTTAAATGATGTAGGGGTTAAAAAATCGGGGTTAAAATATAGGGGGTTAAAAGAATAGGGGTGAAAAAACAGGACACCAGTTCAGACATATCAAAACCGAATCACAATCCAACAAATTAACCACAAAGAAAAGTTATCAACAAGTTATAGCTGACTGGTACTTTATAACTTTCGTGAGAATGAACAGTTTTTTATGTGATGCAAGTTTTAAAAGAATCTTGAGCAGAACGATTTTATATATCAAGAAGTAAGAATCTTTCAATAGACAAATATTTTCGGCCAAAAAAGAGTTAAATATTCCCAAATTAGTTTTTTCATTGTTCGGGATGGTCTAAAAACCATAAACAGAATTGAAAGGCACATATTTATGTTGAATTTTTATAATTACTGTAAAAAAAAATTTCTACGGAAGGGTTGTGAAATGTTTTACGTATCTCTAACAGAATCCTAACAAATATTTTCGGTTGCAATTTTTGTCTCATTTATTTCTGTCAATAGTGTTCCTGAAGCAATAATTTAACCTTAAGTTACTCTAAACTTGCTCAATTTTGAACAATGTCATTTTTAGGTAGCGTAACAAAAAACTAGAGCGGAAAGTTTGCAAAGCAAAAGTTTTGACGTAAAAGGTAAGGAAAATAAACAACAATAGTTAAGCCTTCAAAATGCGACTAATCGACTATGTGATAATCAATTTTCTTACAAAATACTTACTAGACTAATAATTATAAAGAAGCTTATAAAGAGTTTATAGTTATTAATAGAAGCTATAGTGGATTGCCAGATAATAAAAAACCATGTATAAATAATAGAAATTCCAAAGTAGTTACTGAACATATATTTTGACACAGGTTATCAAAAAGATCACATTTGTCCAAAACCAATACAACCTAATATTGAACTCAGTATTGCTGTTGCTGATGTTATATATCATGAATTGGATTGAACTGGAAAGTGATTGTGTTAATAGTGATTGCAATGAACTGGATGATATATTAGGTTTGAAAATAAATCTATTTCTTTACTTATAATTATTACTCACCCAAATCAACCTTTTTATTCCAAATAACTCTAAGCTTACCTTTAATATCTTTATCTTGAGACAAAACTTTCACAATAAAATTATATGGCTCTTTCCCGAATTCATTAATAAAAAACGTCATTTTTTATCCCACACCATTATTTAGGAAATCACTATAATTTAACTCATAATCCTTCCTCTTTGTTCAAACAATATAAACAGACTTCAATTCTCTCTAACACTTTGTCTATCTATTGAAAATAGACTTTGATTAAGATAAGTCATACTGAAATTACTATGCCTACCACAACAAACGTACTCATTGATAACAGGTTCTTAAATTCTTACATCATCAAAAATCATTAGTTTCGATTTATCTTTAGGCAACTTATCGGGCGATGGTAGGTCTTTAAAATCTCTAAAAAAATTCAGCGTCAGCATCTTAATTAGTACTGTGAACATTTTTCATAATGAACACCAGTTGGGCCAATGCTGTTTCAAAATATATTTTTATCAAATAGATTCTTTAATAGTTGTGTCTTAACACATTCACTGGGACCGGAACTTACTCATCTAACGTCTGCTGCGAGAATTATAGAATCATGATTAACAATATTAATATCAGCGAAGCTACTTCGTAGATTATAATCAAGGTTACTAACTAGCATCATTACTTCAATCATCATGAACATTATCATTATCATTATGATTGTTACAACACAAACAAAAACAATGTATATATTTCAGCATTCTTTCTCTGATTAGCAAAATCTATAAGTCACTCCTCATTTGAAATCCCCGATCACCACGATAGGTCATATTTAATCAATAAGCACCCCAAAAAGATTTACTATCTTGTTGCGTTCTTTCGTCAACATATAGATAAACATACTTGTCTAGAAATACTGGAGGAGTAGTAATACCAAAACTATCAAAGTAGAAAACACTTCCACCGCTTTTTGTCGTAACTAAAATGCAAGGAGTTCCATTAGTTGGATGATGATAAACACCTATATGACAATTTATCTACTTTTATCGTTAATGGCATCTCATCTCTCATAACTATTACAATTGATATTACTGTTACATCCTTGCCTCTTCTTTCTATTACAACATTACTCATAGCATCTTTCGTAATATGAAAAGCATTAAGAAAACTCTTCAAAATTCAATTTGATAATTTTCCCTCTAATTTTTTTTCCCTCTAGACATTTTTCCCTCTAAAATCACTTTTCCCGCTAAAAATGAATTTTTCCCTCTAAAAATGAATTCTGCTTTAATATTGATTATTAAATTATTTGTTAGTGCAATTATTATATATTATATGGCGTCAGATGAATTTGCTATCTTAGATGATGTTTTCATGGGATAAGGAGAGAAGGGTAACACCGACTTCTGTCTTGAAAAGGCAATGCGTGCAATTTATATGAGGGTACTAAAACTAGTAAAACTTATTTTAATAGAAACGTCTAGAATTATATAAAATTCACATTAACGGTAATACTAAAATTAGCAAAAACACCAACACTAGCACACATACTAACCCAATCGCCAACAATAATGCTAACACCAACAAAAAACATTATTACTAATAGTAACACTGATAACAACTTTAAGACAAATACTAGAATAATAATATTGACAACAGCACTAACACTGACACTGACACTAATGAAAAAAGGTTTATTAATAATACGCGAAAATGAAAAGGATTGAGAAGGCTATACTAATTTCCCACTTGTTGTGTTTTTTAAAGAAAAAATAGAACGTTTTAGTGATAGTGTTATAGTACTTGATGATAGGGCAGAAGAATTATGAAAGTAAGAAAACAGAATTGTGTTATACCCTTGCTAGACCCAATGGTATAAAATGAAAACAAAGTATCATAAAGCATTCGCATAAATCACTTATGTAG
>NW_027450024.1:0-2500 GCF_964194025.1 Convolutriloba macropyga
GTATATGCCACCCTGAACAGAGAGAATTTGACGTTTGTTTTAAAAATCCCACTTGATTTAACTCTGTCCAAGGCAACTTTTGCGACCTCACATCCGGCGGTCTCTGGAGCCGTAAAAAATAAATTAGCACCTAAAAAAGTTGCGATCTGTTCTTTTGCGGCTCTTGGTGGGTACCTTTATCACCCAATACCAATTTAAAAATTTTTTGCTGTTCTGTAGCATGCTTGTTTGAAAAATATAGCACAATCTTATAGGAGCGTTTGTCATGTAGAGTAGTAGTTAATACGTATTAACTACTACTCTACATGACAAACGCTCCTATAAGATTGTGCTATATTTTTCAAACAAGCATGCTACAGAACAGCAAAAAATTTTTAAATTGGTATTGGGTGATAAACGTACCCACCAAGAGCCGCAAAAGAACAGATCGCAACTTTTTTAGGTGCTAATTTATTTTTTACGGCTCCAGAGACCGCCGGATGTGAGGTCGCAAAAGTTGCCTTGCTTTGTCAATTTTAACAGACTTATGACAATTGTGTTTTGTGGTACTTGCTACCTAATAAATGTTCAAAATTAATCGCATAACAGAAAATTTCACCGCTTCTATGTACTAAAGTCTGACTGAAAAAAATTATAAACGAGCAGAAATTTTTAAGCGCGGTAAAAACGAGCAAAAATTTTTAAAACGAGGTAAAAACGAGCAAAGAGTTTTAAAACGAGGTAAAAACGAGTACAATTTCTAAAAACGAGCTAAACTCTGTTCATGGCTGACTATGGTCTGGATGGGTCTGATCATGGCAACAATAAAAACGAGTCAAAAACGAGCAGGATGAAAAACGAGACAAAGTCTGATCATGGCAGATTATCGTCTGGATGGGTCTGATCATGACCAATTTTAGTCTGGATGGGTCTGATCATTAACGCACACCTCGACTTGGGACAGCCAACTCCGTGTTTTTTTCCCTTATACTTTAAATTTTATAGATTGGGAACAGACTAATTTGACTAATTAATTTATATCTCTTTTGGAAGAAATTATAAAAGTCTGTGCAGTGTTTGTGTTTGGTTGCTTTTAATGAAATCACAAGTTTTGATGATTTAGAGTCGGCTTCAAACACTCCAAAACGATCGATGTTGCAAAGGAAATGCAAAGTATTAAAATAAACGCTAACCGATGAAAAAACACTTATGAAAAAACAATCCCAAACCGAGGAATTTTGCCGAAATTATGTTTGATAAGCTGTTACTACTAATCATAATCTCCACCAAAACTTTTTTACAAAGATTTGTAATGAAGGCCTTCAACTGTGCGTTTCTAAACGTAGATCTGGCCTAATTTTACGTTTTTAAGCTTAGATCTTTCATACCGTCGAGTTGCTTAGCGTAATTTTCACATAATTTTGTGTTCATTTCAGCGTATACCTCACGAAATTTTAATGCTTAGATTTATATCTCTGCTTGTGAGACGTGAACCACTGTTCTCCTGCGTGCTAATCGCCTGCCTCTTCAACCACTGATTGTACCTGTTTGCTTTCAGAAACCACATACAGAGCACTTGTCATTATAAGGAAAATCCTTATGAAAAAAATATGGCACATGGAGTGCAAACAAAATATATACTTACTAAGCTGGGGGCGCAAACGGAAAAGCTCCATTTTATGAAATCAACTCTAAAATCAACGCAAAGTTATGTTAGATCAACGCAAAATTCAACGCAAAATTATGTAAGATTTACGCTAAATTCGAGGCAAATTTATCAAAGATCTCTGCTTGAAAACGAAAAAATGTTTAAGATCTAAGCTCGAACGTAGATGGTACAGAATTTCAAGCATTCACCGCCAATCTGTTATAATTTTGAGTTTTTTACCGTTGACACCTCGGCCGGGCTATTTTAAGATCTTTCACATTATATCCCTCATATTAGTGGCCTAATAACTCAACATAAGCCCCCCTCCCTTCTCTCCCTGATTAATGGTAGACATACCATAATGGAGGGTTATCAAATAGTGGTGGCTTTAATTGAACAAACAGGATCTTTTCCTTGAGCTCCCCCTCACCCATCTTAGTGGGTGCATATTGTTTGCTACCCCCACGCACGTGCCAACTAATTATTCTACATAATCATTTACTATGTAATGGCACGTGCTCTGTAACTGGGTGTGCATAACGTACTGGGGGGAAAAATGAAAAGATCCGGAAAAGAACTTTCAAATTAGAATGGATAATGTTTTTACCTCTATGGATAATCTATGCAGCGGTGAAACGCATTAGCGAGAGTTTAGATTTAAGAAGTCATCAATTGGTGGTGTTAAAAGTCATTAAGTGAGTCGTTGGAAATTTAACTACCGTTAGAAATAAAAATTTTCTGGGTAAATAAGCATCCGGGCAGTTGCAAAACCTTGTTAGTAGGCGCCAATACGGATATCAATGAGGAAATAAACTTTTTTTGTTAGAGTATACATCTAAACTACAGAAATTATCGGGGATCTATTCTGTATCC
>NW_027450024.1:10000-12500 GCF_964194025.1 Convolutriloba macropyga
GGGGTGGGCTCAGATAACTAGTCATCGAGAAGGCCTCTTTAGGAGAGGGTGATCTTGTGGTTGGATTTGTTTGTTCATTGGCTGGGTTGTGGAATCGTTGGACGTTTTCGTTTGGTTGTTCATTGCTTGTTGAATTTGTTATTTTCTGGGTCTCCCCTTTTTCTCAATATTTTTAACGTTTCGCGTATGATGTCTATTGTTGCTATTATGAAATTTTCGTCGTATTCGTTCGGTGGTTTTGCAGGCTCTGATGGGTTTCGTGACAAGTTATCAGCTAATCCCATTTTTGTGCCCGGTATGTGTTCGATGTTAAAGTTGAATGGGATTAATCTATCATACCATCGTGTTAGGCGGCTCTGGTGGATTTTACTAGTTCGTTCTTTGAGTATGGATAAGAGTGCTCGGTGGTCGGTTTGTACTATAAAGTGGTGTACCAGTAAATAGTGTTTGAAGAGTTCTAGTGCCCATACGACACCTAGTAATTCTAGCTCGTTGATACTGTATTTGTCTTCTGCTTTGTTTAGGAATCGTGATGCGTATGATATTGTCTCCCATCCGTTGCATGTTTCCTGCTCTAGTACTGCTCCTGGGCCCGATCGTGAGGCGTCTGTTTTGACTCTTGTATTTCTTTTGATGTCATAGTGATTGTTTTCTGTTAGGTTCTTGATATTGTTTTTTATTGTTTCGAAATCTGATTGGTGGTTTTCTGTCCATACGTATTTTGTGTCTTTCTGTAGTAGATCTCTGAAGCCTCGGCATAGTGTTGCTAGATTGGGTATGAATTTAGTGAGATGGTGTACGCTGCCGAGAAATGACTTAAGTTGTTTGTGAGTTGTTGGTGGTTTTAGGTTTATTATTGCCTGTGTCTTGGAAATGATGGGTTTTATTCCTTTTTCTGTTATCTCGTGTCCCAACAATGTTATTTTGCTTTTGGCAAAGTGACATTTGTCTAAGTTTATTGCCAAGTTTTTGTTGTTCAGTCTGTCGAGGCAGTTAAATAGATGTTTCTTGTGGTTTTCTAAACCTCGGCCTGTAACGATGATGATGTCGTCTAGGAAGCTAAATGTGTTTTTCAGATTAAATAATGTTTTATCTATCGCCTTTCGGAATTCTGCAGGCATATCTGTGAGTCCGTAGAAACCAGTATTGAATCTGTATGTTCCTGTGGCTTGACCGCCTATTATGCTGAAATTACATTGGTTAGCTGTATCTTCATCTAGTGGTAATAGGCTGTATGCTTAACGTAGGTCTATTGTTGAAAATAGTATTTGTCCTTCGTTGGACGATTGTGTTATTGATTGAGCGATTTTATCCATGAGGCACTCGATGTTGTGCATTTGATATTTGTTTTTATGGATTGCTTTGTTTATCGTTTTTGAATCCATCGCTAGTTTTATTGATTTGTCTTTTTTGACTGTGATGACTATTGGTGATATGTAGAATTCGTCGCTGTATTTTTCTAATTTTGTCATATGTCCGTTGTTCTGTAATCTTTTGAGTTCTTCTTCGACTTGTTTTTCTAGATGTAGAGGTACACGTCTTCCCCTTTGATGGATTGGGGTGAAGTTGCTTTTGAATTTGGATTTTACCTTATGATTTTTTGACCGCCGCAATCTGGTTGTTAAGTTTTTATATTTTGTTGCTACCTCTCGTTTAATGGGACATGTTGACATCATTTCTATTGAATCTATGTTCTTACCTTGTGCGTTTGGGGAGTCTTCTTGTTTGAGCTGAATTCCTAGGGGTTAGAATATATCTCTACCCACGATGGCTCTATGTTTTTTGGGGACCACGATGATATCTGCTCGTCCTGCGCGCCACCCATTACAATCGATGTGACAGTAGAGTGCCCAGGTTTCTAATGGGGGTGTTGGTGTAGCTTTTCAGTTGGACTGGATTTGTCGTTCGGCTCCACCAGGTGTTGGTGTCCCTTGCTTCGATGTCCTTCGCCATCTGTTCTGTAACTATGCTGGTCGAACTTCCTGAATCTACCATTACCCAAAACTTGCTGTGGCCGTATTGTACGTGGAGTTTTGACGGGGTAGTTGGGTCGCTGGTGGAGTCCATCATATTTACGGAATAATCGTCGTCAGAGTTTCCGTACGTTGAATTGATTTCTGCCTGTAGGGATATCATGTTAATTCCGTCGGACGATTAATCCATGCTCTGATTGTCGACTTCGTTTACGGAGCGTTGTGTTGGTGGTCTGTTAAGATTTGATCTGCATACTTTTGCGAAGTGGTTGGATTTGTTGCATCTGCGGCACGTTTGTCCTATTGCCTGGCATTTGGCTTTGTGATTGATGTCCCATGTTTGTCCACAGTTTCTGCAGTTGTGGGGTGTATTTCTACTGTTGTTGAAAGTTGGCCTGTTGTTCTTTCTATATGGTCCTCGTGGCGTTGTTGTTCTGTTGGAACCGCGGAACCTTGCGCTTGATATTTCTGAGGTCATTTCCTCGCGTCCGACGAAAGCGTTGTGGTGAGGGTCGGATAGTTGTTTT
>NW_027450024.1:17500-20000 GCF_964194025.1 Convolutriloba macropyga
CTGTTGATGCGTCGCAGTTTTTAAAGACTTGGGCAGTTGGGAATCTAGAGTATCTATCCACTGATACTAAAATATAATAGTTGTCTGTGTGATTTCTAAAAGGGATGGGGCCTGCGAAATCCATTTGGAGTTCTTCATTTGGTTCTTCCAAATGTGGGAGTTTTCCTAATTTTTGCTTAGGTATTATAGGTTTTAGATTTTTACCTTGTCTTGTACATTCTTCGCATGCTTGGGCTTTCGAGGTTAGGCTGCGATGTATGCAAGGAAACCAAATTAAATTTCCTAAACTTAGCATTCCTGCTTGACCCGGGTGCGTTTGGTGTATTGCGTCGATGACAAATTGTTTTAGACTTCGTGGTATTACTAATTTGTTGTCGTTTAGCATACATCCTGATGTTGTTATGGAGAGGTCTTTTCGTAGTGAGTAAAAATACTTGTTGGATTTTCTTATTGCCTCCCAATCTTTCTCCTTAATCATTTTCATGATGGGTGTTAGTGTTCTGTCCTGTCGCGTTGCCTCCGCGAGGAATTCTTCTCCAAATACTTGTGAAAGATGTTTTCTATAGTAGGGTATTGTTTCACTATTGCTGAGGGGAAATATTTGTGGGTGGAGTTCTGGTTGTATTGGGTCCCGTCCTTTGCCTGTGTTGTCAATGTCCTCCGTTTGGGTACTAATTGTAATTAGAGGTGGTCTTGTTGTTAGGTTGTCCATCTTGTGTGTTGTTGTTTTTCTTTTGTTGGGTGCTCTGTTTCTTCTAATAATGGGTCTATTCGCCGTTTCAATATGTGGTCTATTTCTAGTGATTGCGTTAATAAATTGGTTTGTATAATGAAAATTTGTAGATGTATTTATAAAATTTTTTAAAGGAATAGATAAGGAGCTAATTTGATTACGTTTTAATTTTACTGAGTTAATGTGTTCCGTTTGGAGAAATTGTGTATTTGAATAGCGTGTTAAATTTGGCGACTGTTTTCTAAGGCGAGAATGGCAAAAAGCGTGTTTTGTACGGTGCTTGTGTTGAGAACGATTAATGACGTCATTGTTGTTATGTGCATTGCTGGTATTGTTGCGTAATGTGTTCTTAATTAGTGTAAATTTAAAGTCGTTTATCTGATTTATTATGAAATGTGTATCTTCTACGGATGGTGGGATTGCTATTCCATTTGGATTTCGACTAAAATAATCTGCGAATCCCATTTGTTTACCTGGGATATGTTCTATATTAAAATTAAATGGTAGTAATCTGTCAACCCAGCGAGTAAGTCTACTTTGGTAGGTTTTGTTTCCTCTGTTTTCTTTTAGTGCTGTCAGTAATGCCTGGTGATCCGTTTGGAGTGTGAACTCCGATCCTTGTAGGTAATGTTTGAAATGTTCGAGAGACCCGACTACTGCTAGTAGTTCTAATTCGTTTGTACTATATCTTTGTTCTACTGTATTCAGGAATCGGCTTGCGAATGCGATGGTGTGCCATATATTGTCTGTTTTCTGCTCTAGTGTTGCCCCTAGTCCTAATTTACTTGCATCGCATTTAACTTTTGTGTCTTTGTCAACGTCAAAATGTTTTCTACGATTTTTGCTATTTGTGTTTTGATGTTTTCGAATGTTTTTGTATGTTTTTCTTCCCATTTTAATTTATTTGATGCTGTGACGTTTTCCTTTTTTAATAATGGGCGTAAGGGTTCTGATATTTCGGCTAAGTGTGGAATAAATTTAATTAGGTGGTGAATGCTACCCATAAATGATCTCAGTTGTTTGAGAGTTTTCGGTATATCGAGTTTTTGTAGTGCTTCCGTTTAGGTTATTAATGGTGTTACTCCATGCGGAGTTTTTTTGAATCCGAGCCATTCAATTTCTTGTTTTGCAAACTCGCACTTTTGTAAGCTAATTGCTAGTCCTTCTTTGTTTAGTCGGTCTAGTATTATATCTAATGTTTCTTCGTGTTCTTTTAGCTTTCCTTTTGTTGCGATTAGTATGTCGTCTAGGAATGCGAAGTAGTTTTTGCAACCTTCTAGCGTCTTATCTATAGTTTTTTGGAATGTAGCTGGCATATCTGTTAATCCGTAGAAGCTGTTTATGAACCTGTATGTTCCTGTTGCTTTCCCTCCTAGGATGTTGAAGTTGCAGTGTTCAGCGATGCTATCGTCTAATGGTATTTGACTGTAAGCGTATTTTAGGTCGATTTTACTAAACCAACATGGTCCTTCATTGTTTTTGTTTGATGCTATTTGCATTGCCAATGAGTCAGTTAGGTGATCAATACTTTGCATTTGGTATTTATTTTTGTGAATTGCTTTGTTTAGCTCTTTTGAGTCTAGTGCTATTTTTATTGACTTGTCCTTTTTTACTGTTATTACTACTGGACTTATGTATAAATCATCTGGGCATTTCTCCAGACGGATAATCTGTTTGTCTTCTATTAGTTTTTGTAGTTCGTTTTCCACTTTTTCGACTAGATGTAGTGGTACTCTTCTTCCCTTGTGTTGTGTTGGTGTTTTTTCT
>NW_027450025.1:0-3000 GCF_964194025.1 Convolutriloba macropyga
ATGTTAGAATGTCCCCTCTCAACAAACTACCCCTCAATCTTGCATAAATTTAACCCCTCAGAACAAATTACCCCCAAACTCTTACATCCTTTTTACCCCTCGGGCAGCCTAGCTCTTAACTCATTTTACCCCCTCTGAAAAAAACCCCCAACTCTTACATCACTTTAAGCACCTTGGCAGCTCAAATCTCATCTCATTTTACCTCCTCTGAACAAACTACCCCCCTCTTTTTAAGACCTTTTTATCCCGCTTGGCAGCCCATCTCTTAATTCATTTTCCCCTCTGGTCAAAATACCCCCTCACTTTTCACCATTTTTACCCCATTTGTTTTCCAACTCTTTCATCATTTTACCCCCTCTGGTCAAATACCGCCTCATTTTTACACCATTTTTACCCCCTTGGCTTTCCAACTCTTTCATCATTTTACCCCCTCTGGTCAAATACCCACTCACTCTTACACCATTTTACCCCCTTGGCAGCCCAGCTCTTACCTCATTTTACCCTCTGGTCAAATACCCCCTCACTTTTACATCATTTTTACCCCCTTGGCTTTCATCATTTTACCCCCTCTGAAAAAATTACGCACTCACTCTTATTCCTTTCTATCCCCTTTGTCAGCTCAACTCTCACATCATTTTCTCCCCTCTGAACAAAATACCCCCACACTCTTACATCAATTTACCCCTCATAGACAAATTACCCCCACTCTTACAAAAAATGGGAGTATTTTAGGGAGGACATTCGACCCGGGGTTGATGCCTTCTTGAGTTCTTGTGCAGGTTGCATTCATCCCCGACGGATATTGGCGTTGCAATATATTGCACTGCCAATATCCGTCAAGGATGAATTGGACACACCGAATTCCGACTGGTACTTCATCCCGAGCAAAATGCATTTGAAACTAATAAGCCTTCTCATTCGCAAAACAACTCAATTTTGTTTTGAAGGAACTAACCAACACAAGAAAAACCTCTAAAAATATGTTAGCTGGAAAGCAGAACACGTTGGTGTCCTCTATTTACAAAACTGTGAAAACCAAAGAATGAGATTCTCATTCAACCCGACTTTTATACGCTGGAATGAATTGCATTTAATCACCGATTGTACAAAAACTTTTAATATGTGTTTCTGTCATGACTGGTTAGTTTGTATGGAATTTCATTTACAAACGTGACTGAGTTTTCATCCACAAACACAGCAGTATTACAAAGCGAAGCTGTTCATTGATTGCGAGAATTATATCACCTGTCCATTATTAAAGTTAACCGTATATTGCCTCAAAACTAACATCAGAAGTCAACTAATTGAACAATTTTGGTTTATTGTCATTAATTGTGTATAAAATTTTCGAAAATATAGTTAGTACTAACTTTTCATTAGTTTCAAAAATTGTATCCAAACTATCTCAACTGCAGGGTTGAATGTCTTCTTTTTCGTCAAAAATTTGGCAAAAAAAAGTTGGATGGATATCAAAATGATGAAACTTCATGTCGTCAGATTGGAATTGTAAGCAGTAAAGAATTACTTTGCGGTTGAAAACCACAATAGGCTGAATGCAATATTCTTCGCTTAAAAAAACGGGATACCATTAGATTACAACTGAGATTCAGCTGCAGTTTAATTACATGTTGGTGCTTGAAAATCGGGGCATGAACGCACAAAGTCTGAACTCAAAAAGGTCTCCACTTCCGTTTGGAGAGGTCTTGAATTCTATGGAAGATGTTCATAGAGGATTATCTGGAAATATCGATTTCCACTTGGTGCACAAACCTGTAGCGTGTTCTAAACTAATTGGACAAGCGTAAGCCATTTTTTCCTTCGCAAAACAAGTAATACTCTTTTCAAGGAACTGGCTAGCACAGATAAATTTTGCCATCTAACATAAAAGTATTGTACTGAAGTGTGCTACACTCAGTAAAACTATTTGATAATTTTAGTGCTGTTTTCAGTATTTACTATATAGTGCGTGAACCACAAACTTGATTTGTACAAAGTCCAATTTAACATGTGAACAAATTGCTAAGTAGTTTTGAAAAAACTACAATTTTAAGATCACTAACTCGAAATGAGAATACCATGACGTGAGATTGTCACGCCACTTAGAGAACACCAACTTATTTTTGATAATTCTGTCGACACTGTTATCTCTATCCAATAAGATACCAGAGATACACTTGTCCGCAAGTATAAAAGGAGCTTGCACGCTCAACCACCAGCACAATTTGTTCCCCGATAACTTCAGAAATAAATCATACTCCCATATTGCTCCTTTGCTTAAATCTCAACCTACTTGAGATAGTTTTCGACTTAGAATAATTTGTGACTAGTTCTTAATTCAGAACTCTCTAAGTCAGACAATATTAACTTAGTACAATTTCAGGTAAAGTAGAGATCAGGTAAGTTTAACTTAACTTTTCTAAGTTACGGGTTAACATCTCCTAAATTCTATCTAAGTCACAAGTTTAACTTAGAATAAGTCAACCTGTGCTACCCAGTGCTATCTCATTCTAAATAACTTAGCTATTCTATCCCTTCAAGCTCGGTCCATATTTGTTGCTGTTTAACATAACTTATTAATTCATATTTGCATTTAATTTTCTTTAATATTTAACTATATACCAAAATTAGAGCTAGGGGTTGAACTCTCAAGTTATACATGTGGTCCCGCGATTAACCCCGTCGTTTAGGCGTCTACTGTACGGACCAGCAGTATAGTATATTAGCAGAAAACCAGAACACTCTAGTTTCATTGACTTTCCTAACTTGAAGACTTCCGGCCATAAGTACTGGTGCGTTTAAGTTGATCGTTGAAAAAATTTCTTGCTGATGTGTTTTTGAAGGCACCATAGCCCCTGTGCGTTGAAAATTGGTCTGCGTCATAAGTGAAGATATAAACGTGGGGAGCATCAGACGGGGATGCTTTGTGCATTCAAAATTTCATTAACTGGAACCTTAGAGAAACGCACCATTGTTTGGGCATAAACGCAGCACCATAACCTG
>NW_027450026.1:0-27515 GCF_964194025.1 Convolutriloba macropyga
CAGACCGAGCTCCGGATACAGCTGTAAAGTCAAATAGTTTAAGGTTAGTGGGGCTTGGCAAACATAGTTTGGAGCAGTTTTTGCTCTTCGTACTAACCCTTACATTCATTTTTTCTCTTAGATTCTCCTGATATTGCCTCAAACAGATAATTTCGACAGACTCTCTGTTTGGAGCAAGTGAATAGTCACTCTGAAAGTCGTGCAATTCCGGGGGATATTCGAGGTCCACCCCTAGCTCACTCAGTGGAAAAAATCACCAATTGGCAGACAACAGGTTTGCATTATGCCCTCATAGAGATTATTTGCATCGATTTTGAAACCGAAGGAACTCTCAATTGTTTTACAAAATCTTGAGTAAAATGCGGACATACCACCGCGCATAAGATTTTCTGCCATCTCAATATGTTCTCTCTCTCTTCAAGCAGCCTGACGCTTAGGTTACATATTTTGAGATATTCATCACCCGCTAAGTTTGCTGCAGAGAAATACTGACAGCAATCAAGGGCATATGTTTCATAGCACACTTTGTGAAATGTTTCAAACGCGCAAGCCAGCAGTAGGGTGTTGGTTGTCAGATACAAATCGTGGTAATCGCCTAATGTTTTTGCACTTAAACGTTCGGAAAACTTGCTTAGCATGTGCCAGGTTTTCGAATAGAAACTTCACCGCCAGCTATCGTGTTTTTCCAATTGTTTAGGTGAGGCAAACGTTTCTCACTGAATCTTTCAAAATTGTCAAAGTAAATGTACGGGTAGAAACTTTATTGATGCAACAATTTTATTTGTTTTTTTTTTAAAATTTCTCTTCATGGTCTTTAAATGGTCATCAATAATTCTAAATCCATCTGTAGGCAAGCAAGACACCAATATTTTAAGTGATATTCCAATGAAACGGAAATAGTCAAGAAAGCAAATATTTTTGAAAAGCTCAATCACTTCTACTTTTTTTGTTTTCGTACTAGCCAACCTTTTGCTCTGATTATCAGACATATATATATATATATATATATATATATATATATATATATTTCATCTGTTTGAGGGATAACTTGCAGTTTACTATTAGAGCTGCAATATTGAATGGCTTGACATATATGATGCAAGTCTTAGTTTTATAGGTTGTGGGCAACCACAGGGGTGAAATTTAGACTTCTACGCTTCAAGTTGCATGTGTCTGCGTCCAACCGAGGAACTCACCCGAGTAGTGGCAATGATCTAACACTTTGATGTCTTGTGCCTTGAAGTCCAAACCACAGATCCAGCAGGCTTTAACTTCAGTTTTGGTTTGATCGAGCTGACCAGTGAAGATTTTATGTTGTTGTTTTCTGTTTTGAATATCATATGCTAGACTTTCTACTGTTTTGATAAAATCGAACATTGGAATCATTCTTGATTGACATCCAGAAATAAACTTGGAAAAAAACTATTTATTTAGAAGGAAATAAATAATCTGCTGAAACTAAAATTCTCTTTTCTGATTGGCTGAAATTATATTTATTATTTTCCCTTTTAGAAATGTATTAAATCTTTTCCTTTCACTCTTTAGTTGGTTCCTTCAGATTCCGACCCGATATAACAATAAAGTATATGAATTTCTCTCTACACCGCTCGTGAAATATATTTGAGACTAAGTCTAGATAGCAGCATTGGGGCCCGTGCTCTATCCACTAGTACTCCTATCGAAGAGTAATAGACTAGAGTCATAGAACTTTAATTAGTCAGCTAAGACTTAAGATTATTACTATTCTTGAGACGACCATAAGACAGTTCGGATAGTTTCCTATTAAATTGTTAGTTCTAGAACACGTCTTATCTGGTGCAACCAGTGTTGTAAGCATACAGATATTAACCAATAACCTTTTTATTTCTTTAACTTTATCTCAATAATCACCTAGATAGTCCTATCACCTGAACTATGGTATAGATATAGCCTATTAATAGCCATGGATAACGATATATTGCTAACACCTTTTAGTATATCACCTTAGTGTACACCAGAAAACAAACAAATAGTTCAAAAAACAATAAAAAAATTAAAAATTAACCTGCTCCTAAATACTAATAAAACTAGTAACCCAACACACCTTAAAGAAACACCACTTGTCACACTACATACCAGCATTATTTCTAACAACCGACCAATTAAACAAAAATTATATATTCGAGTTTACAGACGAGAATAATAAAACAATTACACATTACAATAACCACGCAGATTACACCTTAGAACTAATAGTACGACTTTTTATACATGGTCGTGAAATGAAACAGGACTGAAACAAGGTTTCAGCCAATACACAATCAACCTACAAATTGATAAAAGATAGCACAATTCACCTAAAAGAATTTAAAGATACAACAAATCAATCAATCAACGAAACATTACGACAAAGAATAAAAAGCTTTGAAAATTGGCTAAACAGAATAGCAGAAGTTAGAAAGGAGATAGATAACGAAATAGTATCAGAAGTATGTTATCTCTATTGGTTAGATAACATTGAATATATCAACAGCGCACGATTACTAAATGGGAGAGTCTACAAAACCGAAATGCCATTCTCAGAAAACACGTCTTATCTGGTGCGACCAGTGTGGTTAGCATACAGATATTAACCAATAACGTTTTTATTTCTTTAACTTTATCTCATTAATCACCTAGATAGTACTGTCACCTGAACTATAGTGTAGATATAGCCTATTAATAACCATGGATAACGATATATCGCTAACACCTTTCAGTATATCACCTTAGTGTACAGCAGAAAACAAACAAATAATTCAAAAAAACAATAAAAAATTTAAAAATTAACCTGTTCCTAAATACTAATAAAACTAGTAAACCAACACACCTGAAAGACACACCACTTGTCACACTATATACCAGCATTGCTTCTAACAACCGACCAATTAAACAAAAATTATAAATTCGAATTTACAGACGAGAATAATAAAACAATTACACATTACAATAACCACGCAGATTACACCTTAGAACAAATAGTACGACTTTTTATACATGGTCATGAAATGAAACAAGACCGAAACAAGGTTTCAACCAATACACAATCAACCTAATAATTGATAAAAGATAGCACAATTCACCTAAAAGAAGTTAAAGAAACAACAAATCAATCAATCAACGAAACATTAAGACAAAGTATAAAAAGCTTTGAAAATTGGCTAAACAGAATAGCAGATGTTAGAAAGGAGATAGATAACAAAATAGTATGAGAAGTATGTTACCTCTATTGGTTAGATAACATTGAATATATCAACAACGCACGATTACTAATTGGGAGAAACTACGAAAACGAAATACCATTCTTAGAAAAGAAAGAACTACAACAACTCTGGGATTACACTCATACATCACCTTATCACGAAAGCATATTAAAAATTAGCTTCACAAGTATAAATTATATACTAGCACAACATCAGAAAGTTAATTTTTACGACAGAAAACAATCAGGATCACTTTCAATGACCACACCAAGTGATATAACATCAACTTCGAAACCAAAAGATAACAATACTCTACCGTTAGAAAAACAAAAATCAACACTTGTACCAGACAGGTATCCGATAGGAAACCTATTTATATATATATATATATATATATATATATATATATATATATATATATATATATATATATAGATATATATATATATATATATATATATATATATATATATTTCATCTGTTTGAGGGATAACTTGCAGTTTACTATTAGAGCTGCAATATTGAATGGCTTGACATATATGATGCAAGTCTTAGTTTTATAGGTTGTGGGCAACCACAGGGGTGAAATTTAGACTTCTACGCTTCAAGTTGCATGTGTCTGCGTCCAACCGAGGAACTCACCCGAGTAGTGGCAATGATCTAACACTTTGATGTCTTGTGCCTTGAAGTCCAAACCACAGATCCAGCAGGCTTTAACTTCAGTTTTGGTTTGATCGAGCTGACCAGTGAAGATTTTATGTTGTTGTTTTCTGTTTTGAATATCATATGCTAGACTTTCTACTGTTTTGATAAAATCGAACATTGGAATCATTCTTGATTGACATCCAGAAATAAACTTTGAAAAAAACTATTTATTTAGAAGGAAATAAATAATCTGCTGAAACTAAAATTCTCTTTTCTGATTGGCTGAAATTATATTTATTATTTTCCCTTTTAGAAATGTATTAAATCTTTTCCTTTCACTCTTTAGTTGGTTCCTTCAGATTCCGACCCGATATAACAATAAAGTATATGAATCTCTCTCTACACCGCTCGTGAAATATATTTGAGACTAAGTCTAGATAGCAGCATTGGGGCCCGTGCTCTATCCACTAGTACTCCTATCGAAGAGTAAAAGACTAGAGTCATAGAACTCTAATTAGTCAGCTAAGACTTAAGATTATTACTATTCTTGAGACGACCATAAGACAGTTCGGATAGTTTCCTATTAAATTGTAAGTTCTAGAACACGTCTTATCTGGTGCAACCAGTGTTGTAAGCATACAGATATTAACCAATAACCTTTTTATTTCTTTAACTTTATCTCAATAATCACCTAGATAGTCCTATCACCTGAACTATGGTATAGATATAGCCTATTAATAGCCATGGATAACGATATATTGCTAACACCTTTTAGTATATCACCTTAGTGTACACCAGAAAACAAACAAATAGTTCAAAAAACAATAAAAAAATTAAAAATTAACCTGCTCCTAAATACTAATAAAACTAGTAACCCAACACACCTTAAAGAGACACCACTTGTCACACTACATACCAGCATTATTTCTAACAACCGACCAATTAAACAGAAATTATATATTCGAGTTTACAGACGAGAATAATAAAACAATTACACATTACAATAACCACGCAGATTACGCCTTAGAACTAATAGTACGACTTTTTATACATGGTCGTGAAATGAAACAGGACTGAAACAAGGTTTCAGCCAATACACAATCAACCTACAAATTGATAAAAGATAGCACAATTCACCTAAAAGAATTTAAAGATACAACAAATCAATCAATCAACGAAACATTACGACAAAGTATAAAAAGCTTTGAAAATTGGCTAAACAGAATAGCAGAAGTTAGAAAGGAGATAGATAACGAAATAGTATCAGAAGTATGTTATCTCTATTGGTTAGATAACATTGAATATATCAACAGCGCACGATTACTAAATGGGAGAGTCTACAAAACCGAAATACCATTCTTAGAAAACACGTCTTATCTGGTGCGACCAGTGTGGTTAGCATACAGATATTAACCAATAACCTTTTTATTTCTTTAACTTTATCTCATTAATCACCTAGATAGTACTGTCACCTGAACTATAGTGTAGATATAGCCTATTAATAACCATGGATAACGATATATCGCTAACACCTTTCAGTATATCACCTTATTGTACACCAGAAAACAAACAATAGTTCAAAAAACAATAAAGAAATTAAAAATTAACCTGCTCCTAAATACTAATAAAACTAGTAACCCAACACACCTTAAAGAAACACCACTTGTCACACTACATACCAGCATTATTTCTAACAACCGACCAATTAAACAAAAATTATATATTCGAGTTTACAGACGAGAATAATAAAACAATTACACATTACAATAACCACGCAGATTACACCTTAGAACTAATAGTACGACTTTTTATACATGGTCGTGAAATGAAACAGGACTGAAACAAGGTTTCAGCCAATACACAATCAACCTACAAATTGATAAAAGATAGCACAATTCAACTAAAAGAATTTAAAGATACAACAAATCAATCAATCAACGAAACATTACGACAAAGTATAAAAAGCTTTGAAAATTGGCTAAACAGAATAGCAGAAGTTAGAAAGGAGATAGATAACGAAATAGTATCAGAAGTATGTTATCTCTATTGGTTAGATAACATTGAATATATCAACAGCGCACGATTACTAAATGGGAGAGTCTACAAAACCGAAATACCATTCTTAGAAAACACGTCTTATCTGGTGCGACCAGTGTGGTTAGCATACAGATAATAACCAATAACCTTTTTATTTCTTTAACTTTATCTCATTAATCACCTAGATAGTACTGTCACCTGAACTATAGTGTAGATATAGCCTATTAATAACCATGGATAACGATATATCGCTAACACCTTTCAGTATATCACCTTAGTGTACACCAGAAAACAAACAAATAATTCAAAAAACAATAAAAAATTTAAAAATTAACCTGTTCCTAAATACTAATAAAACTAGTAAACCAACACACCTGAAAGACACACCACTTGTCACACTACATACCAGCATTGCTTCTAACAACCGACCAATTAAACAAAAATTATAAATTCGAATTTACAGACGAGACTAATAAAACAATTACACATTACAATAACCACGCAGATTACACCTTAGAACAAATAGTACGACTTTTTATACATGGTCATGAAATGAAACAAGACCGAAACAAGGTTTCAACCAATACACAATCAACCTAAAAATTGATAAAAGATAGCACAATTCACCTAAAAGAAGTTAAAGAAACAACAAATCAATCAATCAACGAAACATTAAGACAAAGTATAAAAAGCTTTGAAAATTGGCTAAACAGAATAGCAGATGTTAGAAAGGAGATAGATAACAATATAGTATGAGAAGTATGTTACCTCTATTGGTTAGATAACATTGAATATAACAACAACGCACGATTACTAATTGGGAAAAACTACGAAAACGAAATACCATTCTTAGAAAAGAAAGAACTACAACAACTCTGGGATTACACGCATACATCACCTTATCACGAAAGCATATTAAAAATTAGCTTCACAAGTATAAATTATATACTAGCACAACATCAGAAAGTTAATTTTTACGACAGAAAACAATCAGGATCACTTTCAATGACCACACCAAGTGATATAACATCAACTTCAACACCAAAAGATAACGATACTCTACCGTTAGAAAAACAAAAATCAACACTTGTACCAGACAGGTATCCGATAGGAAACCTATTTAACCATAAAAATAATAGAATGCAATACCCACTGAATGATACAGATGACGAAAGTGAAAAAGATTCATACTCACAATTACCAAAGATAACAGAGAGAACAAGAAAGCAACAAGCTTACCGACAACCAATCTGTTTCGGATTTGACAATAACAATGAATGCACTATTAATACTGCAACACCAAACTTTCACGAAAATCAAGAAACCAATTCAACTACAGAAAATGTTAACAAATTATTAGAAATTATGGAGAACAGATTTTACAGAATGAACGAAAACCTTCAAAGAAAACATGAGACACAGTTGAATGAAGCCTTTGAACTAATTCTGCAAACAATCATTGAATTCAATAGACAACAAAAGAAAAGAAATGGAAATGATAATCAACAAAGAAGAAGCACACAATTATTTGAATTCAGACACCAACGTTCAGAAATACAAAATAATGACACCCAAAACAATTCCATAACGGAACCGCCATTACCTTTTTATAATCAATTAACCTCAATGAGCATAAACGAAGAAATACAACCAAAAATTTCAAGTTCAATTGGATCAGTACCAACGACAATAACACCATTTGACGGCACGGATCCAGGATATACAGTTGAGGAATATTTAAACAGTATCATCGCAGCAATGATATTTAGCAACGCTGTAGAACCTGTAAACATACCAGGTCATTACGAATGGAAAATAAAACGAGCAGCACTAATCCTACACACCTTACAAGGACCAGCTCAAAAATGGTATTCCACATTACCAAGTTCCACATTACCAAAAATGGTATTCCACACTACCAAGTGAAATGTTAACAAATTATTAGAAATTATGGAGAACAGATTTTACAGAATGAACGAAAACCTTCAAAGAAAACATGAGACACAGTTGAATGAAGCCTTTGAACTAATTCTGCAAACAATCATTGAATTCAATAGACAACAAAAGAAAAAAAATGGAAATGATAATCAACAAAGAAGAAGCACACAATTATTTGAATTCAGACACCAACGTTCAGAAATACAAAATAATGACACCCAAAACAATTCCATAACGGAACCGCCATTACCTTTTTATAATCAATTAACCTCAATGAGCATAAACGAAGAAATACAACCAAAAATTTCAAGTTCAATTGGATCAGTACCAACGACAATAACACCATTTGACGGCACGGATCCAGGATATACAGTTGAGGAATATTTAAACAGTATCATCGCAGCAATGATATTTAGCAACGCTGTAGAACCTGTAAACATACCAGGTCATTACGAATGGAAAATAAAACGAGCAGCACTAATCCTACACACCTTACAAGGACCAGCTCAAAAATGGTATTCCACATTACCAAGTGAAACTAAATTAGATTGGGAACTTTTCGGCAAAGAATTTTCATATATGTTTGAATCGGAAAAGTCAAAACAACAATCGAAAATAGTAATACCACAAATCCAAAAACATGCTAACGAATCATTGAGATAATTCGCATTGAGAATCGAAACACTAGTAAAAACTGCATATACTTTATATACCGAAGATTATAAAAATAGTGTAATGAACCAAAACTTTTTCCGATGCTTAGACAACGAACTAAAAACAGCAGCCTTGAAAAAACACGCCAATCATAAACAGACACCACCAGAACCTGAAATGCCATTGAAAACTTTAGTTGAAAAAACAGATCAGATGGACTTAACCAGGACAATCACAAACGATTATATGAGGTAAACCAGAGCAGCAGTAACCAACAAATAGATATAAACCAGATATCTGAGATATGTAATAATACGGATAACCTAAATCAAAATAACCTTGATCAATTTGAAGATGCAGTGTATAACGTTCTAAATGGAATCACTAACACATATGACAAAAAAAATTTTAAAGGAAGACCAAAATTTGCACTCTTTTGTAGTTATTGTAGTTCGCACGGACAGTGGACTTACAAAAGGCAGATATTTCAAGAGACCACAAAGAGAACAACAACAAAAATCATGAGACCGATTATTCTACGGACTTATGCGAAATAACCAAAACCTACCAAATAGACAAATTAACTCTAACAATGTAAAAGGCAGACAAATACCACCAACTTCACCAGTTTATAATAATCATAGAAGCAGAACACCTAATAGAAGTAGCAGATGCCCACGTAACAAAAGTAACAAGTCATACAACAATAATAGCAGATACTCGAGCAGTTCATATAGTAATAAACGATTATATAGTAATAACCGATCTTATAGGAACATTTCGCGTTCACCATGTCACTCCAGATCACTCTACAAAAGAAACAGAAGTTCAAATATTTATAACAACAAAAATAACGGAAGTAGATATAATAGTAACGATAGAAATAGACATCAAAGTAACTGAAACCTAACTACCAACACAACCATTATCCACAGTATCAACCTCATTAATAAATCTCATTTTCTTTAATCACACCTTCACTTATTCATAAACGCACCACACCATCACGTACTCAACTAACAAGTTCATTCCATGTATTCAACTCACAAGTTCATTTCACTCTTTCACTTCACACTTTTTCTGTTTCACCTTAACAAATATTCTTCTCAAACGTCCAAAACTGGACACTAATGAAAAAAAAAGAAAAAGGAAATGCAATTAATAAATACAATTTACAAATAACAAAATGATATCAAAGATTAAAAGAAGTAATAATAGTAATCCACAAATAATAGTTTATACAGATTAATAGTTTATGAGTTCATAAAGTTTAGCAACAGTTTTTCAGAAACTGTACTTGTATACATCTATACTTTAAATAAAACATTGTTATTACCAGCTGTTGATGCGCCTGCATCCTCGTTATGCTCATAGCTGATATTTAACGATTCAGAAATTTTTAGCAAACTGACAAGACAATAAAAGCTCACTATCAGATTGGAACACGTGTGGCAACTGAAAGACCGACCTCACTTTGTGAACTTGTACCAATTGTATCTATGCATTACCCAATCCTCATCTTCACATCATCATTTTCATCTTCACATCATTCTAATCTTCACATCATTTTCACCTTCACATCGTTCATCTTCACACCTCGACACAAATAAAATAATAAACAAATAACCAGTAAATAGCAAGTAATAAACCAACGACCAGTAAATATCTAATAAACAACTTAACTACCAATAAAAATAAACAAACTCAACGAAATAAAAAAACTAAACTAACTAACTGAGGTAATAACAAAAGATAAGGCAAAAACTGAAACAAAAACTAAATAACTAACTAAAGTTAGCTTACAAAAACAAATACTAAAATAATAACTAACTAAAATAACAACTATAACGCGATGAAGCTGACTTCAAAAAGTCACGTATACGAAGTCCATTTCAAAACAAAACCATCCAAATAAAAACCAACTATTGTTATAACAATGTTGCAACCACGTCACAATGTCAGTTAAAATGCAACGAGACATACTCAAAAAATCTGCTCTGAAAAATGCGGATAAAACTCGACCAGACGAGCAAACATTCAAAATAGAATACCAATGGCGAAAGTCAATAACAAGCCATAGAGTAAACAAGTCACGTAATATTTCGCGAGGAAATAGCCAGCAGTAAACAATAATGAAAGAATATCCACGAGGAATTTCCAATAAAACGTCCGATTATCCATGCACAATATCTTGATAACACAATGCACCTGAAATACACGAAGATTGGAATTAATAACATCATTATGATTCTAACCATTTCTATTTAACGAACATTATACACTGTGAATACACAGTGAACATACACGCGAATAAACGTTATTGTGTACAGTTCTGTACTGTGAATACGAGTCAAATGAATAGACATTACAACTAAACGAATATATATATTCCGTTATAAACGCCCAGTAAACAACCATTCAACCCTCTAATGTTCTGCTTTTAAAATACAACATCTTACAGATATAACACTTGTAGTGCACCCCCTTACATATCATTGACTAACACCCGTCTGCAACTTGTCATTTGTTACTAGTTCTATCTATGAGTTATAATTAGTTATAAGTGATGAGTTATAACTATCACTATTTGTTATTTATAACCAGTGAACATTCGTCTATGTGAAAGAAATAGATGAAAAATATCCTTAGTGAATTTCAATTAACTACACAATCCACTTGAATCCATTATCTACTTGAATCCATTAAACTTTCATCAAACAAGATCCATTATACTTTCATCATCCATTACACTTTCACCATCCATTAAACTTTCACCATCCGAAGAACGCTTGAACAAACACTTGAGTCCAATCAAACACAAATCCATCAAACTTTCAAACACTTTCAAAATCTGAGGAACGCTTCAATCTCAATCAAATGTACATTAATAAACATTTCAACAACCTGCTGAAAAGCACTTGAAAACCGAAATACCACCATAAGGTTACACCAAGTCTGAACCGAAGAGGACTTGTAAATTAGTAATGGACTTCTAAAATACGTCAGAAAACAAAATTCTTCGCCTTCCGAACAGAAATTACATGCGCAGTCCATTAAAACTCATTTAGCGATCTTGAGGAATAAAAGGAATAATTAGGAAGATCTTCAAAGTAGACACTCGACTGAAAAGAGCACAATGCTTTTAACCACTTACAATGCTTTTAAAGCCATAAAGAGCTTTTAAACACTTGTACGGACGCAATTAACCACTCAGTCCGAATAATTACACATTTTCACAGCTTCAAGAAGCCTCAAGTATACTAGAAACAGACACAGAGACCTCGTTCATCAATACTTATTCAACAATTACAGACACAAAGACTGTATTCAACAGTGCGAGATGAGATGCAAATTGAAAAAACACTACATAATGAAGACAAAATCATTTGCTCAAGTTCAATTATGACTTTTTCAAAGCTATAAATGACAGAGGAAAAATCACTTAAAAAGATTCAAAATTAAAACAAAACCACTAATTGGGAATTGATGGAAAATAAGCCAAACTCAACTTTCATCCAACTCACAAAATTAGTTTTGCCTCTCGCTTTCAGTACACTTCTCTTCTCACTAAAGTTGCCAAAATCCCAAAACTATCTCTTTTCAAACTCTATCTCAATTCCATCTCTGTGACCAATATCAGTTTCATAATTTTTAAGTTTCATTACTGAACAATCTCATCCTGTTCACTTTCAATCAACAATTCACTTTCTTTCATTCAACCGTTCACTTTCAATTTCATTCGTTCACTTTAAAATCAGTTCTCTCTCTGTTTAAATCTGATATCTACCTGTTCATAATCTCTAATCAAATCTTTTTTCAAATCTCTATTCCTGTTCAAATCTCTATCCTACCACTGAGCAGTAGAAAAATTTAAAATATTTAAAATATTTCAAAAGGTCTCAGGTAAATTTTAATATTTCTACTTCGAAAAACAACTGTAAGTAGTTCTCACTAAACATAGTAACAAATTTCCTTCTGATTACACCAAAAATTTAAACTCGTCTTATTACACACCTGTCTAAAATAACCTTCGACTGACAACCCAAAGACAATACCTCAGACCACCGTCAGCCGAATACTTTCCAAACCAGTTTTAAACACCCAACCAGTCAAAATGACCTTGAGTTGAGTGTTCACCTCCAACTGACCACCTTTGATATACAACCAGTAAAACACGCGATCTCAGTACGAAGAGTAAAGTAAGTGATAACACAATATATATATATATATATATATATATATATATATAAATATATATATATATATATATATATATATTTATATATCAAGCCAGTTAAGTGTACTTGTAACCTGTTACGTGTGATAACATGTAACGTGTTATTACCATTATAATTGTACATTCACTATTTTGACTTTTCACCTTCATAGCTTCACCTTTTTTAATAACTTTTAGCTTCATAATCTTTCAGCTTTATAAATTAATTCAATTTGTACTACCAGATCTAGATCTCACTGTGACAAATCATTTCTATTCATTTTAACAAACCAATTTGATAAATCTCTATTCATCACTTGTATTCATAACATAATCTGTAACATCTATAACTTCAATCCTGTATCTTGTATTCAGTTGAATAATTCTTATAACTTATAGAAAAACGTTTTGATTTTAATAGAAGCGTTCCTCAGATTTTGAAAGTGTTTGAAAGTTTAATGGATTTGTGTTTGATTGGACTCAAGTGTTTGTTCAAGCGTTCTTCGGATGGTGAAAGTTTAATGAATGGTGAAAGTGTAACGGATGATGAAAGTATAATGGATCTTGTATGATGAAAGTTTAATGGATTCAAGAAGATAATGGATTCAAGTGGATTCTGTAGTTAATTGACATTCACTAAGGATATTTTTTATCTATTTCTTTCACATAGACGAATGTTCACTGGTTAGAAATGAAATAGTTATAAATAACAAATAGTGATAGTTATAACTCATCACTTATAACTACTTATAACTCAAACTCATAGATAGAAATAGTCACAAATGACAATTTGCAGACAGGTGTTAGTCAATGATATGTAAGGGGATGCACTACAAGTGTTATATGTGTAGGATGTTGTATTTTAAAAGGAGAACTTGAGAGGGTTGAACGGTTGTTTAATGGGCGTTTATAACGGAATATATATATATTCGTTTAGTTGTAATGTCTATTCATTTGACTCGTATTCACAGTACAGAACTGTACACAATAACGTTTATTCGCGTGTATGTTCACTGTGTATTCACAGTGTATAATGTTTGTTAAATAGAAATAGTTATAATCATAATGATGTTATTAATTCCAGTCTTCGTGTATTTCAGATGCATTGTGTTATCAAGATATTGTGCATTGATATTCGGACGTTTTAATGGAGATTCCTCGTGGATATTCTTTCATTATTGTTTACCGCTGGCTATTTCCTCGCGAAAAATTACGTGACTTGTATACTCTATGGCTTGTTATTGTTGCCATTATTTACTATATTAATAATTGTTTACTTTCGCCATTGATATTCTATTTTGAATGTTTGCTCGTCTGGTAGAGTTTTATCCCCATTTATCAGAGCAGAATTTTTGAGTATGTCTCGTTGCATTTTAACTGACATTGTAACGTGGTTGCAACATTGTTATAACATTAGTTGGTTTTTATTTGGATGGTTTTGTTTTAAAATGGACTTCGTATAGCTGACTTTTTGAAGTCAGCTTCATCGCGTTATAGTTATTATTTTAGTTAGTTTTTATTTTAGTATTTGTTTTTGTAAGCTAACTTTAGTTAGTTATTTAGTTTTTGTTTTAGCTTTTGCCTTACCTTTAGTTATTACTTTAGTTAGTTAGTTTAGTTTTATTATTTCGTTGAGTTTGTTTATTTTTATTGGTAGTTTAGTTGTTTATTAGATATTTACTGGTCCTTGGTTTGTTACTTGCTATTTACTGGTTATTTGTTTATTATTTTATTTGGTCGAGGTGTGAAGATGAACGATGTGATGGTGAAAATGATGTGAAGATGAGAATGATGTGAAGATGAAAATGGTTGTGCGAAGATGAGGATTGGGTAATGCATAGATACAATTGGTACAACTTCACAAAGTGAGGTCGGTCCCTCAGTTTCCACACGTGTACCAATCTGATAGTGAGCTTTTATTGTCTTGTCAGTTTGCTAAAAAAAGTCTGAATCGTTAAATATCAGCTATGAGCATAACGAGGATGCACGCGTATCAAGAGCTGGTAATTACAAGGTTGTATTGAAAGTATAGATGTATACAAGTACAGTTTCTGAAAAACTGTTGTGAAACTTTATGAACTCATAAACTATTAATCTGTATAAACTATTATTTGTTTATTACTATTATTACTTCTTTTAATCTTTGATATCACTTTGTTATTTGTGTATTGTATTTATTAATTGCATTTCCTTTTTCTTTTTTATTAGTGTCCAGTTTTGAAGGTTTGAGAAGAATATTTGTTAAGGTGAAATAGAAAAAGTGTGAATTGAAAGAGTGAAATGAACTTGTGAGTTGAATACATGGAATGAACTTGTTAGTTGAGTACGTGATGGTGTGTTGCGTTTGTGAATAAGTGAAGGTGTGATTAAAGAAAATGAGATTTATTAATGAGGTTGATACAGTGGATAATCGTTGTATGTTCTAATTGTGTTTGTGTATTGTATGTTCTAATTGTGTTTGTGTAGTGAAGTGATGGCGAGTTGAATTTATGATGTGAGAATATTTATGATAGGAAAAAGATCATGATGATGAAAAAGTTATTTTTTGACATTGGAATTCTTTAACCTTGGTGTTGACATTGTTGAGTGGTCCTAATTTAACAATACGTGAATAAAGTGACATTGAACAATTGGTGAACAAAGTGAACTAAATGTGTTCTTGGCTTCACTTGGCTTCACTTGCATTAATTAATGGAGAAATGTTGAAGGAATTGCGAAGTTGAAGGAATGGGAAAGGGATGGGTAATGAGAAGATGAAATAATCATTCCAAAATTGAAATAATGAAATGTGTACGTTGAAAATTATTGAAAAGATTAGACTGAGATACTGAAAAATAGACATTTGCTAACAGACTGATATGTTTACAATGAAAATGTACAACGAAAAGGTGTACAATGAAAAAGATTGATATGTTATTAAATGATGAGGTTAATGTAATTTGGGTGTGTGAAATATAATTCCAGTGACCAGGTAGAGTTTAAAGGGTGAGTACATACTAGTCGATTAATAAAATAGATTATTTACTACTTTTTTTATTTTTACACATCTTTTTCTTAGGTTATACGGTGTCGTGTTTTCTGAATTTTTGTTTTCTAATTTTTGATTTATAAATTTTTTGTTTGTCTCGGTGTTTTTACTTATCGTTTTATTCGGTTGTTTCAGCATCGGAACGTGATTATCCGTTAGATAGTTTTGTAACTCTTCTTTTATATGTTTTTCTTTTGGGTAATATGGGACTATGTGATTTCGTTGAATAGTGATTCTGTCTTTCTTTAGATCTTGTAAGATGTATGTTGTATCGGTTGGTTTTTCAATTATCAATTATGGTCCTGTATTCAGAGGTAAAAATTTCTTCGAAACTCCTTCAACTTGTTTTTGGTTTGTTAATAATGCGAATGTGCGATTTTGTAATGGTTTAGCTGTTCTAAATCTAGTATTCATTTCTTATTTGAGCTTCTTTCGATTTTGTAGGATTCTTGTTATTGTCTGATAGGTTTCATTGAATTGTTTCTCTTTATCCAATAACCATTTAGCAAATGTTCCCCTTTGTAATTTTGCTAATTTTGTGTGGTTAAATTGGTGTTCCAGATGTGTATGGGTAGGTTGTGTTTTACAAATACTACTGTCTGAAGGTTTATAATTTCCGGGTTCATCTGTGGATGTTCCCGAATTAAATTGTGTTGGTTTTTGCGGCTTTTGGTTAAATACTACTTCATAAGGTGACATTCCCAATCTGTTTTGATATTGTGTGTTATAAGCGTATGGAAAAAATTTTGCTTTTCGTGAACAATTATTCTATTTCCCATCTACTAATGTTCTTATGAATTGTCCAATAATACGGTTTGTACCTTCTACAAGACCATTGGCCCAAGGTGCATGCGTTGTACTTGGTTTAAACTTAATTTCAATATATTTGCATATGTGTGTTAGTTCTGTATTTATGTATTCAGATCCGTTATCTGATCGTAATTCTTCAGGTAATCCAAATTTCATGAACCAATGTTTAAATAATGATAATGCTGTGTATGCGTAATTTGCATTATTTCTTGGTGCGCACATGATTGGGACAAATTGCGAGATTGCGTCTACTATTTCGAAAATATATTGATTTCCGTCAGACGGTGGGTTAATTGGTCTCCTTTGGTATCCATCATTATCATTTCCTTGAAGAATATTTTTGTAGAGGCTAGGTGTTCAGTATTTGCTTTATTGTGGTTATTTGCAAAAATTTTATTAGTTTGGCATTTAATGCAATCTGCTAATAAAATTTTTATCCAGGTATGTAGGTTTGGGAAATAGTATTTCTCCATCATATTTCTTTTCGTTTTTTCTGATCCTGTGTGGACAACTGTATCTGTGCAATGGTTTTCAAAGAATGCGCATAATAATAATGTAAGGGTTAAGCACATTGGTAATAGTGATTTTTTCTTTATTGTTATTAGCATCGTCATGAGTGAGGAGTTTTCGTCTATTACTACCGATTTAAATTTTCTGTAATATGCAAATAGTCCTCTGTTTCCTCTAATATCAGGTGTAACTGAATTTGGTTTATTACTATGTGTTTTCCACATTTTTACATTATTTAGTACTGGGTCTAGGATTTGTGTTTCTTTAATTAAGGAGTTGGTAATCTTCGTGTTTTCATCATGAAAGATGTCGTTGATTTTAACTTTGTCAAATTGAGGTTCTGTTGACTTAATATTATTCAGCAAACGAAGGTAGTCGTCATCGTGTTGATCGATGTAAGGTCCTTTTTGGTTTCTGTTTTTTATAAGGTCGTCTTTTTCAATTATCGGTAAATTCCAGTTTTTTTATTTTTGGTTTATATTTCGATATTAGGTTTGTTTTTGTTTTATTTTTGAATTTTTCATATGATATGGGTTGTTATTGATTTCGCAGATATTGATTTCAAAGAAGTTATTATGAATGTTATCAAGTAGGGGATAATGTGTTTGATCTGTTTTCTCAACGTCATTATTGTAGCATATACTATATTGGCATTCAATATTATTTCCAAAAGGTGTTTTCGCGAAGAAGATTTTTATATTTTTCTGGAATTTCAACTGTGATAACCCTTGTTCTTATGAATTGTTCTTCGTTGATGGTTCTACAAAGTAGGTCAGGTAGTGCTAAGTTTTGTCCTTCTGCCCATATAATATGGAGGTTTGGGAATTTCATTAGGATAAGCTGAAATCTATACACTCTATGATTAGATTTATTTTTCTGGATGAATAGATATATTATAGGTTTATGATCAGAAAATAATATTATTGGGTGATTCGATCCCGTTAACAGGAATTCCTATTCAGTCAATGCGAATTTTATTGCAGTACATTCTCTAATGAGAGTTGATAATCTCCTTTCAATAGGTGTGAATAATCTCGAATTTGCTGAGATCAGGTTCATTTCGTTTTCTGTAGGGTGTTGTTGCAATAATGCTGCTCCTATTCCGGTGTTTGAGGCATCGGTTAAGATATAAAAATGTTTTACTTGTATCGGGCATTGTAATTTCAAGTTGTTTGGTTTGTTATTTGTTTCATTTTTTCAAATACTGTTTGGTGTTCCTTTGTCCATTTAAATTCTGTTTCTTTATGTAATAATTTATAAAGAGGTTTGAGTTTTGGTTGCATTCCATAGACATATTTTGCTAAGAAGTTTATGGTTCCAAGATATCTCTGAAGTGATTTCATACTGTTTGGGGGTTCGAGTTTCTGGAATCCTTCTATCCGTGAAGTTAATGGTTTAATTTTCTTGTTTTCTATTATATGTCCAACAAAATTTAACTTTTTTTAACATGAAGTAAGTTTTATCAGGCGCTGCTTTAAGGTTTTCTTTTTGGAGAATTTTGTGATATTCTTCCAAGGTTTCGTACATACTAGGTAAGTACTGTTCCTTTCCGTATCAATGGACACAAGAAATGTGTTAGTATTGATGCAAATGCCGCTGGTCCAACGGACTTACAATAAAATAGTCGTTTGAAACAGTATTTTTGGTTTCCAATTGTGAAGTGAGTATACCTCATTGATTCGTTTTCCAAAGGTATTTGGTTACATGCGCTCTTCAAATCTGCAGTGGTGAAAACTATTCCGTTTATTCTGATTAGTGCTACGTCTACTGGTTCTATAGGCCAATAACATTTAGACTCGTCTATCATACTATTCAGGTATCGTGCGTCTAAGACGATTTTTAGTGATTCTCCCTTTCGTAAAATATTCCCTGGGTTCATAAATGTATTGCCAGTTGAAAGCTGTTCTTTATTGACCGGTGATATCATGTCGTATTTCTTTAGAGCGTCAAGTAGTTTTTGTATTCTGTCTCTCAGATGAATAAGTACTTTGCTAGCTCTTTCTTTTTTGAAGATAGCGTTTTTTTCATAGGTAAGGCAAGTTTTACCTTTGTTTTTCCAACGTCGAATTTTGTAGTAGCATATACATTTCTGTATTTCAAGATTATTTCTACTACTCTATCAAATTGTTCTTGAGTCAAGTGAGAAAGTTGGAAATCAAGCATTTGTATGAATTCTTTGTCTTTATCGCTGTATTTGGTTATATTGAAATTACATTTGAAGTTTGGTTTTCTCGCGAATGCTGCAACTTTGTTTATAGTTTCGTCATTCTGGATTTTTAGAATTTCTTCAATATTGTTTTCATTTGCATAAGTGAGGTGATATCATGCTGAGAATAGATCTAATGAATTAGTTTGATAAATCTCCATATGAAACGTTTTGAATGTTGTATTTTGTTATATGAATCCTATTAGTTCATTTTTTAGGATCATTTTGTGGTTAATTTTATTTATTAGGTAGATTTCTGCGAAATTTTCATTTTCTTTTGTTAGATCTTTAATATCTGTAAAGGAGAAGTTTTGATATTTGTTGATCGGTCTAAAGTAATGTAGTGATCCGTACAGGATTTTACCATTCTTTCGAATATAGGAATTGGAAATGTTAAACATTTATGTTCGTGTCGTTCGAAATATTGTGTTTCCTTGTTGTATACAGGGTATACTCTCGAGTAGTAAGGGTATTCTTTGGTTGTATATTGAAAGAATATAACATAATTGTCAATGTTTTTCGAGTTTTTGATTGTTAGTTGGTTTGTGTTAACGTTGTTAGTTTAGATGTTCTCTTTAAAGAATGGTGTTCCGAGTATATTGTGGTCGCACTGTGTTATATAGAAGATGATGTTGAAAGTCGTGTGTGGATTGTGTCTATTTTTGGATATTCTTTCTGGTGTCAAGCCTAAATTTATTGTTCCCAAGGTTTGAATTTTTGTGTTATCTGCTGCTGTTAGCGTTTTAGTCAATTTAGTTAGTTTTAAGTGTAGGTTATTATATTTTAATTCATTCCAAGTGTCTTCATTTAGAAGATTTGAAGTTGCTCCTGAATCCAAAAGGAAATCAATTTCTGGTATCGTTTTTTGTTTGGTGAAATCAGTTTCCAAGCTTGTACACTGGTACATTGGTAGTATCCAAGTAGGGTTTGATTCAATAGTGTTTATCGAATTACAAGTGTCTTCTTGTGCATTGTAAAATTTATCTAGGATTTGTTGATCTTCATCTGATGAATCTGTTGAATATTTCTGGTGGGTCTGTTTCATCATCCCGTTGTTGTTCTTCTATGTTATTTATGCCGTTTCTACTTCGTCCTTGGTGTGGTTTTTGTTTATTGCGGTTATCTGTATTATTATTTCGTCCGTAGGTTTGGTTTCTGTTACTTTGATGTCTATTTCTATGGTTACTATTGTATCTACTTGTTATTGTTGTTGTTATAATTATTTGAACTTCTGTTTCTATTGAAGGGTGATATGGAGTGATATTTTGAACGCGAATTGTTTCTTGAATTGCTACGGTTATTGTAATTTGATCGGTTATAGTTATTATTACGGTGATAGCTATTGCTGCGATTTCGGTTATTTGAATAGTTACGGTTATTATTATTATTATTATTATTATTATTATTATTATTATTATTATTATTATTATTATTATTATTATTATTATTATTATTATTATTATTATTATTATTATTATTATTATTATTATTATTATTATTATTATTATTATTATTATTATGATCATTATTATTATTATTCTTTTTATTATTATTATTATTTCTATTATAGCTTTGCTATCTGTTGCGGTTCGTTCTGTTGCTATTCGTTGTCTAGGCATTGGATAAAGGTTTGGCTCATTACACTATTTTTATAATCTTCGGTGTATAATGTATATGCAGTTTTTACTAGTGTTTCGATCCTCAATGCGAGCGATCTCAATGATTCGTTAGTATGTTTTTGGATTTGTTGTAATACTATTTTCGCTTGTTGTTTTGACTTTTCCGAATCAAACATATCTGAAAATTCTTTACAGAAAAGTTCCCAATCTAATTTAGTTTTCTTTTGGAGAAGATTTTGATTTTCTTCCAAGGTTTCGCACATTTGTTCATATGTTGTTGTTTGAATGAAGATATCATCTACGTAGGTGATTACTGTTCCTTTCCGTATCAATGGATACAAGAAATGTGTTAGTATTGATGCAAATGCCGCTGGTCCAATGGAAATACCAAAAAACAGTCGTTTGAAACAGTATTGTTCGTTTCCAATTGTGAAGTGAGTATCCCTCATTGATTCGTTATTCAAAGGTATTTGGTTATATGTGCTGTTCAAAACTGCAGTTGTTAAAATTGTTCCGTTTAGTCTGGTTAGTGCTACGTCTATTGGTTCTATAGGCCAATTACATTTAGACTCGTCTATCATACTATTCAGGTATCGTGCGTCTAACACGATTTTTAGTGATTCTCCCTTTCGTAAAATAATCACTGGGTCCGTAAATGTATCGCCAGCTGAAAGCTATTCCTTTTTTGACCGACGATATTTTGTCGTATTTCTTTAGATCGTCAAGTAGTTTTTGTATTCTGTTTCTCAGATGAAAAGGTACTTTGCTAACTCTTTCTTTTTGAAGATAGCGTCTTTTTTCATAGGTAAGGCAAGTTTTACCTTTGTTTTTCCAACGTCGAATTTTGTATTAGCATATACATTTCTGTATTTCAAGATTATTTCTACTACTTTATCAAATTGTTCTTGAGTCAATTGTGAAAGTTGGAAATCAAACATTTGTATGAATTCTCTGCCTTTATCCCAGTATTTGGATATATTGAACTTACATTTGAAGTTAAGTTTTCTCTCGAAAGCTGCAACTGGGTTTATAGTTTCGTCATTCTAGATTTGGAGAATTCCTTCAATATCGTTTTTATTTTCATAGGTGAGGTGATATAATGCTGAGAATAGGTCTAATGAATTAGTTTGATAAATCTCCATATGGAACGTTTTGAATGCTGTATTTTGGTATATGAATCATATTAGTTCATTTTTTAGGATCATTTTTGGTTAAATTTATCTATTAGGTAAATGTCTGCGAAGTTTTCATTTTCTTTTGTTAGATCTTTAATATCTGTAAATGAGAGGTTTTGATATTTGTTGATCGGTTCAAAGTAATGTAGTGATCCATACAGGATTTTTTCATTGGATTTTTTCATTCTTTTTAATATAGGAATTGGAAATGTTAAGCTTTTATGATCGTGTGCTTCGAAATATTGTGTTTCCTTGTTGTGTACAGGGTATACTCTCGAGTAGTAAGGGTATTATTTGGTTGTATTTTGAAAGAATATTATATCATTGTCAATGTTTTTCGAGTTATTGATTGTTAATTTGTTTGTGTTAACGTTAATAGTTTCGATGTATTCTTTAAAGGATGGTGTTCTGAATGTATTGTGATTGCACTGTGTTATATAGAAGAAGATGATGAAAGTCTTGTGTTGATTGTGTCTATTATTGGATTTTCTTTCTGGTGTCAAAATTAAAATTATTGTTCCCAAGGTTTGAATTTTCGTGTTATTTGCTGTTGTTAGCATTTTAGTCGATTTATTTAGTTGTAGGCGTGGGTTATTATGTTTTAATTCATTCCAAGTGTCTTCATATAGGAAATTTAAAGTTGCTCCTGAATCCAATAGGAAATCAATTTCTAGTATCGGTTTTTGTTTGGTGAAATCAGTTTCCAAGCTTGTACATTGGTACATTGGTAATATCCAAGTAGGGGATGATTCAATGGTGTTTATCGAATTACAAGTGTCTTCCAATGCTGTATAATTTATCTAGGGTTTGTAGATCTTCATCTGATGAATCTGTTGAATATTTGTATTCATCAATACCTGGTGGATCTGTTTCATTATCCCGATGTTGTTCTTCTATGTTATTTATGCCGTTTCCACTTTGTCTTTGGTGTGGTTTCTGTTGATTGCGGTTATCTGTACTATTATTTCGTCCGCAGGTTTGGTTTCTGTTACTTTGATGTCCATTTCTATCGTTACTATTGTATCTACTTCCGTTATTGTTGTTGTTATAATTATTTGAACTTCTGTTTCTTTTGTAGGGTGATCTGGAGTGATATGGTGAACGCGAATTGTTTCTTGAATTGTTACGGTTATTGTAAATTGATTGGTTATAGTTATTATTACGGTGATAGCTATTGCTGCGATTTCGGTTATTTGAATGGTTACGGCTATTATTTTTTTTATTATTATTATTTCTATTATAGTTTTGCGATCTGTTGCGGTTATTATTGTCGTATCTGTTCAGAGATCTATTGTTGGTATAAGATCGGTTATTACTATATAATCGATTTTTACTACATGACCTGCTCGACTATCTGCTATTATTGTTGTATGACTTGTTACTTTTGGTTACTTGGGTATCTGCTACTTCTATTAGATGTTCTGCTTCTATGATTATTATAAATTGGTGAAGTTGGTGGTAGTTGTCTGCCATTTACATTGTTATGATCACTCTTGCTTGAAAGACGGTGTATATCCTACTTTTAATCGTAGTTTCTTCTATTTTGTTTTCAAGAAAGTAAAATTCTATGGGATCAAAGAGTTGTCTAAAGTAAACTAAATTGAAACCCCAGATTGAAATTGGTACTTAAAAAAATCATGAAGATAAAAACTCTAAAATTACGAAAAAATTCTATTACTTCTGTTTTTATTGCATAATTTACTTCCAAAAGTAGGTATGTTTTATCGATTAAAAGAGTTGATAGTACTCAACCAAAATGGAACCCCAACTTACCATAAATTTTTAAGAGGTGTATCATCATGAGTCATCGCACTAGCTTTACCTGAAAAAAAGTTAACCTCCTGGTACTAATATCAATTTCACATTATTTTTTCAAAAATAGATAATGGATAATGGATTTGATCGAATTGAACCAATTGATAGCACAGACTTCAAAGTTAATCTGATCACTCTAGTTTTAATGGAAAACAGTACATGGACTTACTGCTTTAAATCTCGTTTTCGTTTCTTTTCAAAAATACAGAAATAAAATCTTATGTTTTCAGGAAAAACTGTGATCAACCTACACTTCACTGCCTTTAATATGCAAACTGTAAACCGTCGGGAGTCAAAACTCTAGCTTTGCTAGAGAAAAAATGCTTCATCTCTTATTTTTAATGTCAATTTAGCTTATCTAACTTCCAAAAATGAAGATAGTTTGTTGGATCAAAGAGCTGTAAAAAGTGCGCCAAAATATGATCCGCGATCGCCACGGTTATTTATACTTTAAAACACCAGAACATCTCCCAAACTCAACGAAAACAAAATTTTCAGAAAAAAACTCCTGAACATTTGCACCTCCATATGATGAATTTCTTCAGTGCAAGACTCTTTTTTCCAGTAGCTTACACTAATAAACCATAATCATCAAATAATTTGCATCTAAACACTTGAAGTAAGAAAACAACTAATCTGCCATTAAACTGTCAATTCTCCAAAAAAAACTGTCAGCTGTGTGTTCAAATTAAAGCACAGCTGTGATTGAGTCATGTCTGGTAGTATTTAACAATGAATAATTCCATGTTAGTTGTTATCAAAATGTTTGAGCACATTTGTCAGCTAGAGATCGCCATGATGAATAATGGAGAAATGCGCACTTAGAGTTTAACTTGAAAATTAAAAATTCCGAAGACATTTTCAACACAATAGACGAAAGGCTCATATTTTTCTGTTGTTCGGCAAAAGTCAGTTGAAGAAAGGTTCAGAAGAATTGCACTGATAATTTTTTAGAATTGAACGAAAAACATAATATACCACCATTGTTCACTGAGTAACAATATCTGGCCGACTAAGATGATTTCTTTCTGTAAAAATGGTTCTAAACTGTGGTCTTTAGATAATGTGTTTATTTGACTATCCACATTGGATTGGCCTCAATTTCTGCAAAAACAACCGTTCTCCGGGAAACTTGGCTGGAACATTTCGTTTTTGTTCATAGAAATATCCTCTTTGAATCCCTCTGGTTTACTCGAACAGACAATTTAGTTTGCTTGTACAGACAGTTAGAGTTAGAAACTTGATAAGGCGATTCTTGACTTGTTCAAATATCGTTGCTTTAAATATCATTAATGGGCCAAAAGTTTTGCAGTGAAGTGATAAAGAGCAAAGCTGATGTAAACTAAAGTAGTAGATTTTTTCAATGAATAACCAAATGAGAAGTAAGAGAACATATCTTCTAAAAGATAACCAATAAGCTCCACTTTGTCTTCTTTTGCGAACAGTGAACGAACTGTGGAGACAAGAACATTCACATTTTGTAAGTTGGATTTATGGGACAAGAAGTTTTCTGACTTTTTTTCCTTTGTTTCAATCACACTGCCACTGATTCAATCACACCCTGAGTTGTTACTTGGATGAGTTTAACTGCTTGAAGATCCTTGCAACGCCTGGTACACAAAACGCATCTACAAGTTCCATTAAAATTTTTCTATTTGAAGGAAATCATGTTTGCACACAAAAAAAACTATCGTTTATCAACAGGTGTTAGTAATAATCATTTCTTGTTTAACTGCAATCACTCGTTTCTAAAAATTTTGATAGTTCAGAAAAAAATGATCAAATTTTTGTTCCCTCTTTTCTTAACAACAGGAACCAAAAAATGATTGTTAACGAATCTCAAACCGGCGCTCTAAATGCTTTGAGGAGAGGTTTCAAATAAACCGAACACTCAACTATCAATTCTAAGAGCTTCTGATCTGCTTTTGCTTCCAAAGTGGCACATGTAAAAATTTATTTAATAAAATTGTCAAACTCTGCCTCAGGTTTGTCTGCAAAAATCAGGAAAAAAAGATTACCATTTACCATTTTTTGTCCCATTAATGCATCGCTCAGTTAAATTTGTTGTATAAGTTTTTTTTACAAAAAACTGAGGTAGAAGTTTTTCTGGTTGGTGGAGAGTTTGTCTCGTGTGCCACTCTATGAGGTCGAACATTGTTATGTTGTGAATACAGTGTCGGGCAGCAACTGCAAACAAGCTTATTGCTGCATAGTGGAAGAACTGAATGTGCTGACGGGGTATGGGAGCAGACGACAACAAAGCCTGGAATTCTTTTCAGCATTCGCACCAGATAATTCATTCCCATACAATTCTGAAACTGCTGAGGGACATTCGCAAAAGCAGGTTACATATTATTTTGTTATAGAAATGCCAGATCTGGCCACGTTTTTTGCTCGACACTAAGAAAATTTTTTAGTACCGTGGACTGACTAGACATCATAATGTGATTGAATGTCTAATTCTGTCTGCATAAAGAATCATGCTCTTTTTTCAATATTTTTTGTTGAAGAATAATTTGACCTTTTCTGCTTCAATTTGGGTAGAAGTCCCTAAAATTGATTGACTGGCCAAATTTTGTCGTTCAAAACTCATTGCAATTTGGAAATTTTGTCTTCTCGCCGTCACTTGGGATTATTGATGCTTCTCTCTATTGGTAAATCTAGATAGAAAACGGGGGTAGCAGACTCTTGAAGACTTTTCTCGGACAACCATTCGTGTTTTTTGTATGAAGGAAACTACATTGAGTTCACCTTTAGTAAACGTAATTTATTGTTACTTTTTAATAGGGTGCTGTCAAAGCTATCACCTTAAGAAAAACAAACTTATTGTGCGGAATCAAATAGGTTGCTTCTAAATTCTATTTCTTTTTATGCAGGCAGCAGTGATTGGCAAAATGAGCGGGGCCTAGCAGGATTAATTCATCCTGATCAACTAACCTCGCATGACCGACAATCCATTTTGTTTTGACGCCAGGGAGAGATAATTTTGAAAGGTCCCACATGAAAGGACACAGGCGCTCCATTCATGGTCTCAGAGCTCTTTCTGTATGATTAAAAAGCCACAGCCAACAAATTTATCGCGTAAGATATTGGAGCCTGACTCTGTCCATAACATTTCGCGAAGGTTTTTTGTAGAACCGCTAACTTTTGCAAGATTTTTTTTCAACTGCAAACGCATTTTAAACTCACAGAAAGTAGTTCATAAGGCAGTTTTTGTTTCGGGAGATGCAGCAAAGTTTGGGCATACGTAATGACTAAATAATCGCATATTATCACAGCACTCATGTGGAAAACTTCATGGGGAAAGAGTAGCTTTACAAAAAAACTAAGCTAAACAGAAGCAATCAAAGATGATAGCCAGAATACCTTAATAATCACAAGATAAATTTGACTAATAAAAAATCCGCAATTGGTAAAATGTTTTAGCAAAATTTTAAAAAAAGAACAAATATAGCAATCATGCTACGCATTATTGCAATCCTTTTACAATCTTCTTACTTTACTGTTTTCTAATCGTTTTCAAATAACACTAATTATTCACTTCAAGTAAGCTCCTCAATTTTTAGCCCACAAACTTACGTTCTAGAGCTCATTCTCTTTTTTGATGTTTGCAAAGTTTGCAAAACTGGCACAAGTTGAGG